>NW_024082305.1:0-242526 GCF_003009895.1 Hyaena hyaena | reverse complement strand
TTTTTTTTTTTTTTTTAAAGACAGAGAGAGATTGAGGGAGTGGGGGAGAGGCAGAAGCAAAGGGAGAGAATCCCAAGCAGGCTCCATGATCAGCGTGGATCCTGACGCGGGGCTTGATCCCACCGCCCTGAGATCATGACCTGAGCTGAAATCAAGAGTTGGTTGCTCAATCAACAGAGACTTCCAGGTGCCCCCTCACTCTTTTTTCTTAAGGCCTTCGACTGATTCCAAGAAGCTCACACATGTTATGGAGGGTGATTTGCTTTACTCAAAGTCCACTGATTTAAATGTGAGTCTCTTAAAAATACTTACACAGGAAACCCTAGAGTGATGTTTGACCAAGCTGCAAAGAACAATGGTTTAACTGAGTAGACATATAAAACTAACCATCGCACCATGGTTTTGAGACAGCTTAAGTAATGAAACCAGCATATGATGAGAAAAGTGCTGAATCTCATCTTCATAAATTTTTCACTAGAGCTGTTGGTGGAGAAATCTATGGCATCATACATTTAATGTTACTTTTTTTTCTCCAGAGAAGTAGCAGGATCATTGAGAAGCGGCATCATTAGGAGCCATAAGCAACGAGGGAGGCATCAATCTATAGAACTCAAGCCAATCACAGGGCATCATCCTGAATCTCTGGTATCACTCGTAGCTGACTTGTCCAACATCTACCTGGTCAACACTCAAACATCTCATTTCCGATGGAGGGAGGGAAGGTAAGTAAGCAACGGTTTCATTTTTAATCTCCCTTACACGTATGAAATACTTGAGTTTTAACTAGTTTGGTTAGTTAAAGGCAACAAACCTTTAGTTAATTCTAGTGAGTGGAATGTAATCATACAAAATTCCATCTAAGCCCATTATTTTATTGCTCTTCTCACATCAGTACGGTATGTATCCATTCCAACCAAGGAAATGGCGGCCTGTCTCCTCTTGAACAAGACATTGGCATGCTTTCTTACTATTTTAGAAGAGAAATAGTATCATGTTTATACGTTTTAAGAGAAGTTAATAGATCACATGGTAAATATTGAGAAATAGTTTCTCCAAAGTGTCTTGTGGAGTTTGGAAACAGATGAATAGCCACCAAGAACACAGGCTCTTCTGTTCTGAGATCTCACTAAGACAAGTATTTCTGAATGGCCTGACAGTGAACCGCACGGTCCTTGCCAAAACATCTTGTACATGTTGGAACCCAAAGGTGGAACACGGCACGGAGACGGCTGATGCGTCTCCTTTCCAGCAGAGTAAATCACCCCTGCCATTCATTGTACCATACTTGATTTGTTGAAGTTTACGCTTTTCCTCCTTAGGGAAATGCAAAAACCTAGGAGTCAGAGAAGTAAGTGCCTCTCCTTTTGACAGCTTGTGAGACAGTTTATTTGCCTGTGTGCATCCAACAGTTATTCCATCTAGGCTGGCAGTAGCCTTTTCTTCCTCCCTCCACACATGTCCTGATATATATGTGATCATCTCAGTTGACACCAGAACAACTGCATCTACAAAACCAATCCTCCTAGAGAAGTTCCTGGTCTACGCACAGGTGCTCATGCATGAACCAGATCCTAGCGATGGACTTCAGTGTTTTATTAGAGCTACATTCCAAGGTACAAAGGCAACCCAGGAGGGGAGATCCATCCGAGGAATGGAACCAGTGAACATGTCCACGGTGGGACAGAATGGAGAAGAATGCTGAAAGGCAAGGGGAGTCCCAGCACTCAGGCTCTGCAGGGTGGGCGAAAGGCTGGGGTGTGTAGACCCAGATAATGAAGGCTACAATCCCAATCCCTAAACGTGGCTGTGTGGTCTTGGACTTCACACACCAGGAGTCTTAGCTCTGTCCTCAACAACAGAAGTTCCACCTACTCTGCACAGTTCCATGGAAGTTACTAATAAAAACACGCAAAGTTTCTGGTGCAACGTGGGCACTAAATAAAGGCAGCCCTGGAGAATGGCAGCTTTGATGCGTAGGCAGCACGTGGGCTCAAGGGGAGGTGGCTCCTCTCCCTCCTGGAACCTGGTAAAAGGAATAGAAGATTTTTCTCTAGGAATTACACCAAAAAACAAACACAAGTAGACCTAGAACAGACCTAGAACAGACATCTTCAAGAGGAACCTAACAGAGGACCGTGGGGAAGAAGAAGGGGAAAAATAGTGCGGGAGAAGGAGGGAGGCAAACCATGAGAGACTCTTGAATGCTGAGAATAAACTGAGGGCAGATAGGGATGGGGGAGAGGGGAAGGGGGTGATGGGCATGGAGGAGGGCACTTGTGGGGATAAGCATTGGGTGTTACATGGAAACCAACTTGACAATAAACTAAAAAAAAAAAAAGTAATATGCTGCAGAATGGCTTGTTAGAACCCAGATGAGAGGAAATGGGGCTGGGCAGCAATGGAAGGAATAGAAGAGGCAGCTGGTGTTGGTGTCTCTGGACTGTCCAGGGAGAGGCCAGGCAGCCTCGGGACCACGGCGTCCAGACTATAGCCGGGTGGACCTCCACAGAGGATATGAAGGCAGCAACGGAGCCCTGGACATGCCCTCAGAGCAATTCCCAGAGCTCATTCTGATTCTTGCTCCCGGGGCATAATTAATATACAAGTACAATGGACATCGGGCACATGGAGCACAAACTGACCCACAACAGTAGGATCTGTCAGTGTAAATCCATAAACGATCTGCCTTCTGCTTTTGATGCCTGATGCATGTGTGGCTGCTCCCAAGAATGGGGCTCACACTTGGGATGCTGACAAACCAGGTCACTGAACATTCGAACTGAAAGGCCGGCCCTGGCTGGGGATAAAAGCTCTACCGTCACTTGGGAAGCCAGCTTGGTGGACCTCCATATAAACACCCAGGATGTCCAGGGGACACCTGTGTTCAATGCAGCAAAAGGGGGCGGGAAGGGGGCAAGGACAGATGTCAGGGCTGTACTCCTGAGAGCAGTGTCTTATTCTGATCACTGAAAATGAGAGTCTTTTCTCTTATCATCCCTCTTTGAAAGCAAAAGTCTTATTCGAGAACAGAAATCGTTCTATACAATTGAAGTAGAATTTTTTAAAATAAGGTTTCAATTTGGCAGTGAGGAAAAAAAAGCCAACTTGCCTGTTTTCAGAGTGAACAATTTGTGGCTGTATCCCTTAGACGATTTTGGCCCATCTTCTGCCATTAAATGTTTTTATTAGAAGTTTTATGAAGAGAGGCTTTTGAATGTTCCTATAACCTCAATTTTGATGGACTCCATAAACAGGAATTGTCAGTGTTACCTCGAAGAACCGTTTCTACTTTGTAGGGCACTGGCACACTGAACCTGGAAGCTTCTCACTAGCTTGTGCTCTAAGAAACGGAAGGCTGTTTTAGACAGTAGAGACTCACACAGGGGCCTCTCCAAAGAGTCATCCTTTGGGTGGCCACCTTCTGGCCCAACTTGCCAGCTCCTTCAGATGCCTTTTGCACCCCCACAATTCCCAATGTATTGAATTCCCAGATAGAACAGAGCAAAACCTCCTTCTAAGAGAGTTCTGGGATGGGCAAAGCTCCATGTAAGGGGTATCTGGCCTCAAGTCTTTGTCATTGACCTCAATGTCGCACTTGCCAGGATACTGACCCAATGCATTTGGGAGGGACACGTTTGGGGTCACACAGGACTCTGTCTTATGGAGCACTCCCCCTTGGTCTTCCAGAAGAACCAACGTTCAATGTTCAAGATCATTCAAATGGCCACATATGAATGAGCCCCTTTCTAGGGGCTCTGAAGAAACACCCTTAATTTGTCCTTGCACATGGGACCCCAGCAGCCCACTAATGCAGCAGCCATGGCGTCTACAGAGTCTCTCAGTTAAAAGCCACAGTCCTGAAGTCTCCTGGTGGGCACTGGGGTCTTGGGACATTAGGCTGGAGGTGTTGCTCAGGGAGCGTGCCCAAAGACATGAGCCAACTGTCACTTTGGAGTGAACGGTGACAGTACCGGGGGGTCTCTGGGAAATGTGCTTTTCATAGGCCCATCTATGTGTTGCCCCAGGGGAGGGTCTGGGCAATGGGTTAGTGCTGCTGTATGGGATTTCCTTCCCCTCCTCTCCCCCTCTCTTCTTCTTCTCCTACTCCTTCTCCTCCTTCTTCTTCTTTGTGACTAAATCTGTACCAATCTAGAAAGTATGTGCATAACGTGGTCCACTGTAATCATTTAATAGATACTTAGTAGTTGTAGTGTTAGTCATTCTAGTGATACAAATACCAAGAGATTATCATATTGACATTCATAGACTAACTCTTCTGGATTATTTAATTAGGATGCTAACATCTACTTAACTCAGTTTAATATCTTGACACACTAAAGACTGCTTTGCTTTTTTTAAGTTCATTTATTTATTCTGAGTGGGGGGGAGTGAGAGTGAGGGAGGGGCACAGAGAGAGAGAGAGAGAGAGAGAGAGAGAGAGAGAGAGAGAATCCCAGGCAGGCTGTGCAATGTCAGCCCAGAGCCCAACATGAGACTCGAACTCCCAAACTGTGAGATCATGACCTGAGCCGAAATCAGCTGATTGAATCACTCAGGCACCCCCTGTCTGGTTATCTTCTGCTGATTCAAACTCACAATGTGAATGGGCTGAGTCACTGCCCTGAATTTCACCAAAGACCTAAAGAAGCATGGTCCACGTGGAGAGGAAGGCAGCAGATCGCCCTTCAAACAGTTGAAGGCAACTGTTTGCCTAAACCGGGCAAACTGTAACCACTCTCCTGATTTTCCTTCTCTTCCTAGTTCCTGACCATGTTTCTGAGCACGGCAAGAGTATTGAGCACTTGGCAGTGTCCTTGTTGACATCGAAGATGTCCTTAAATAAAAACCGTCTTCTGGGAGATTTCACACTCGGACCTAATGACCAGGAAGCGCCATCTGTCAGGGAGATTCACGAAGGACACCATGAAGGTAGTAAGTGGGGGCTTGGGGCTGACCATTCCAACTCTGGAGCTTTGGAGAAGGAGGGAACAGCATTCTGGGTGAAGCTCTTCTAGACCGAACAGAAAATGTGTTCCAAATCCTGGGAGATGCTAGCGAAACCACCACAGCCCCAGCACACAAATTAAAAATAGAACAGAAAGCGCTACAGCTGCAGTGCAGGGCTGCAAGCTGGATGCAGGAGGGCTTCTGTCTGCTGGGAGGGCTGGGGAGGGAGGCACCAGGCTTCTTCCCGGCTGGCGCGGCTACACCACGGGGAGGGGTGGCAGCTGTCGTGTGCACTTGCAACAGCTGGATGAAGGAGTCTCAGCTGCAATTCTGCCTGTGTCCTTGGACTGGGAGAGGCAGATGTGCCAACAGCCTCTGACTTCCAGAATACTGATCACTGCTACATTTTGAACATATGCTTGATTAGAAAATGATTATATCCCAACCTAAGGAGTTCTACTTTCCTTTTGACCCCACCATTGGTTCCCTAAAAGCTACAGTATTCTTCTGTTTTTGGCATATGAGGGTGCTGGACCAACATCTTTTACATTACAAATTGACTCATGGTTGTTCACAGAGGAGATGAGGCTATGCGCAGTAGACTCAACATGGCCACCTTGAGATGTCCATATTCTATTCCCAGGACTGGGGGAGAGCAAGAGGGACTTTGCAGATGTGTTTACCTTTTTTAAAAATTAATTTATTTTGAGGGAGAGAAAGATGGCATGAGTGGGGTGGGGCAGAGAGAGAGGGAGGGAGAGAATCCCAAGGAGGCTCCACACTGTCAGTGCAGAGCCCCACGCAGGGCTCCATCTCATGAACCTGATCATGACCTGAGCCGAAATCAAAAGTCAGACACTCAACAGACCGAGCCACTCAGGTGCCCCTGCAGATGTGGTTAAGATAAGGCTTTTGGGCACGAGAAGATTATCCTTGATTATCCAGCTGGGTCCAAAATAATCATAAGAACTGTCATAAGAGGGAGCAAAGAAGGATGTAGAAAGGCGACGTGGCCGTGGGTGCAGGGGGAGGGGAAGACAGGATGCCGTTGGCTTTGAAGATGGAGGTGCCCCAGGCCAAGTTCTGTGGGCAGACTATGGTAGCTACTTTTGAAACAATTTCTGGGCCCAAGAGGGAGCCCCTCGGGCTCAGACTGTCACAGTAGAAAACAGACATGTAGGTAACTTTTGTGTCCTTGTAACTGTTCTACTTGACCCAAGACAGCATATGATATCCATTCAGCCGGCCCCCAGACGCCAAGCCACTGCTGAGCTCTGTACACCCTGCCTTGTTCTTTCTTCCCCCAAACAAGTTGCCTACACCCCCCCACCCACCCACCAGACAGTGTCTGTTTTCCTCCTTCTTGTTCCTTATTCATGATCCTAGAAAAGACGTCTGCCTTCTGCCCCATTTTGCAGTTCTCCAAATAGAGACCGTCTGCCTCGTGAAGTGTTAAATAAAATTTGTTTGTGTTGCCTAAGTTGTAGGTATTCTTCTGTCATTTTTTTAACACTGGAAAAGGCAAAAAAAAAAAAAGATACCTTGCCTCACCCAGAGCTTCCAGAAGGAATAAGCTTTGCCAGCCCATCTTAGATTTCTGACCTCCAGAACTGAGAGAGGGTAAACTGTGTTGTGTGGAGCCATGAAGTTTGCAGTGATTTGTTACAGCAGCAGCAGCAGCAGCAGGAATACTCATATGCTAGGTCAGAAATGGGGCTCCGGGGCCAGCGGACCCGGGTCGTCTTGGGAAGGACACCGGCGGGTGCAGACATGAACTCTGCACCAGTGGCGGGGTGCGGGCTGTGGGCGGGGCCAGAGAACGCAAGTGGGATGCAGCTTATGATGCACCTGCAATACCTGCTCAGGTTTCCCCTTCCTCCAGCGCTCGCGCCTCGGAGACATCTGCCAGGGGCACTCGTAGCCAGACATCTTCTAGTCCTGTTGCCTCTACTAATACTCGTCTAATAGGACTAATTAATAACATTTGCCGAAATAGATACAAGAGAGACATACGCTGCCCCCTGTTACGAGGGGACCCTGGGGATTTCTGGGCCGGGGGCATGGTTTGGGATTCACAGGGTGTGTGAAGAGAGCGTGAGAAGTTCTATTTAGTTATCTTTTTAAATTAAAAGTAAGAAGAGCATCTAGCTATTGAATATGTTGACCATGACACTCTCTGGAGGTGACTATCAGACACGGGGCTATCACCCGCCACAGAGGGGGCATCAGGGGAGCACGGGGCTTCCTGAGCAGAACCTGGGGGCTGGTGCTCCCTCTGGTGGGTGGTTAGCTCATGGCACATCCTGGCTTGTGACAAGGCACCTGCTCTAGAATGTTTCCTGTGTGGTTAATTCTACAGAAAGTGAAATCTGAGGGCGCCTGGGGGGCTCAGTCGGTTAGGCGTTGAATTTCAGCTCAGGTCATGATCTCACAACCTGGGAGTTCGAGCCCCACGTCGGGCTCTGTGCTGGCAGCTCAGAGCCTGGAGCTGCTTCAGATTCTGCGTCTCCCTCTCTCTCTCTGCCCCTCCCTGCACATGCTCTGTCTCTCTCTCTCCCAAAATTGAATAAACATTAAAAAATTTAGAAAGTGAAATTGGCATATAACTTCATAATATGATGGACTTTCACACCACACAGTAGTGTTCTGGTTAAAAGTCATCAAACTTAAAAAGGAGTTATTTACTTATTTATTTTCGGCTATAATTATGGGAGTCTAAATTTGTTATCTTTCCTGTCACGTCAAAAAACTTCCAACATCATATTAGCTAAGGAATGTTTTTGTGAATACACACAGAATTTGTCCTTTAAAAGTAAAACTGTTATTTTAACCATCAAGGAGAAATTACTTTTATAAGAACACATGTGATGGAGAAACGCACATTTAAAAGCATACATTTAAAATCTTTTATGTGATTTTTTTTTGGCGAAAAACAATATACAAACTTTTCTATTTGTACAGTTGTATTCCTTTGAAAGGAATTTTTAATTCAGTTAATATCCCCCCAAGTGAAGATTCAGCACGTCTTGAACCCATTTGCTAAACAATAAAAAATGCAATACCTTCTGGTTGATTTGCAAGGAGAACTGATTGACATTAGGAAAATATAGAGTTGACAGCTGAATTCCATCAAAACGTCTCTGGGTAAGTGTGGGTAAAATTGGAAGATGACTGGTAATGATTTCAAGACTCGGTCATGGATTCTTTTTTTCGGATTATTTGGCCATTGCACCAAGCGTCAGAACAGACCGACCTTCAGTACAGAACCCAGCAGCGTCCCCCTGGAAACTATTAACCCCAAATTCCCTAAACAACAAAATGGATTCCATCACCGTGTTCTTATCAAGCATATTAAATAACAGTCTAATGTATTTTTGAATTTTTAAAAAGTAAATAATTTAAACTATTGTTTTCATTGTTTTCTCCTCCTTGGCTCTAATTTGTGTTTATAAAGTATGTAAAACATGAACATCTATATTTTGCGAATAAGCACATACACATACAAGGCACACGGTTTTACCCCTACATACACACAGTTAAAACCAGTTTGCTCCCAGGTAGCAGAAAGAGAGAAAGAAAGCCACTGCCTTAGGACTTGGGGGAAGTCCCACGTGCAGTGGATATTTATAGAGGCTCCGTGGTGCTTGGTGTCGGGGAGACTGAATTCTGCCGCTAGGAGCGTGTGGACGGATACCCCCTCCCCCGCTCCCCACTGCTCCCTTCCCTTGTTTCCGTGCTCTGATGGTTAAGTTCATGTGTCAACTTGGCAAGACCAAGATGGCCAGCTGTTTGGTGGCTCAGTATCTAGATACTGTTATAGGTTTTTTTTTTCCAGATGTTATTACAATTCACAGTGTGTTGATTTTAAGTAAAGCAAACTGCCCTCCATCATGTGGGTGGGCCTCATGCGAGCAGTGTACGTCTTTAATAAGAACAAAGACTGAGGTTTCCCAAAGAAGGAGGAATTGTGCCTCTAAACCACCACACTGAAGTTCTGCCCGAGCCTGCAGCCGCCGGATTCAGGACTGAAACATCGACTCTTACTTGACCCTCCTGCCTGCCGGCGGCTCTCCAGACTTTGGACTTGCATGTGGCCCCCACGACTGCGCAAGGCAACTCCTTAAAATAAATCCCTCCCTACATACACGCATCTCCTACCGGTCCTGTATCTCTGGAGCGTGTGCACTAGCTCCCTGCCCAAGGAGCAAAGCCAGAGATCACAACCTCGTCCTGTCCGTGCCTCTCTGACTCCCCTTTGGAGAAGGATCCGTGCACGCTCAGGACGGCGCCCCCTTGCCATGTCCTTTCCGGCAACACGCCTGTCTTATCTGCCCCTCACTGCCTTGAATCGTCCCAGGAGCAGCTCTGTCACAGGCTCTGTGGCTTGTTTAGCTCCACCGAGGACCGGGGCGAACTGACCTAATGCCACTGGGGGCCAGATGCAAGCCAAGCTTTCCAAGAGAACTTCATCAACAGGAGAAGAGGATTCTGATCTCCGGCTGTCTTGACTTCTGTTTATATCTCAGCTCATTCTAATCTCAGGCAGAGCAACAAGGGGGCTGTTCAATGGGCCCTTCCTACCCCACATGGGCCACCGGGCATGGCTGGCAAGCAGAAGGTTGACCCAGAGGGTTCAATGTCAGCATGGGGTTTCACGGGCAGTGGTGTCAGCATACAGGGCAGGCTGCTCTGCTGTTGCTCTTGGCGTGGCTTCCCTGGGGCGGTGGGGGACCCCTGAAAATGTCATCCAGCTTGGTGGGAAGTGGGGCAGGGGGAGGGAAGGAGACAGAGGGCTGACGGGCACAGAGGCAGGGGAGGGCTCCATCAGGAGGGCTGCAGGTGGGTGGGGTCTGCAGGCAGCAGTGGTGCCCTAATGGTTGAGGTCTACCTACCGCAGAGGGTCTTACCCCAGCCCATTCTCCCTGTAACCACTCCTGACCGCCATAGCTATGTCACCCTCGGCCGAGAAGCCTAGATCTGGGAGCACAGAAGCAAAGAATCTGAGTGAAAACCAGAGTCGTGGAAGTGAACCGTTCACAGGCACGTACATCCTTCCGTATCTGCTTACCTGTCTGGTCCTCCCGTAAGAGCCAGTTAATTCACCCACCAGCTGGGAAAGCGGGTCACACATGGACAGTTGTGTGCTGTGGGGCCATTCCCCCAAGTCCCCACAGAAAAGCTCTGCTTTTGTGCCAACTGATTAAAGAAACCGTTTCCTGCAAGTTCCATCACTCCGCCGGAGCTGGCTCATAGCAGAGGCACAATATGCCCTTCGTAACTCGAGGTCCTGGTCCCACAAGTGTCCGGTTACAAGCCTTGGCTCTTTGAGGACCAACTGGCAAGTATCACTCTTAGAACCCACAGAGCATGGGTTTCAATGCAAATGGCCAGGCTTTTCAGCAAGCTTAAAGAGAAACAACAATGACTGGGGATCAGTTTACCAGACTGCTCCTCCTCCCACTCCAAACGCTGTGGCAAGCAATGACGTGGCTGGTACAGTGCAGCAATCGGGGATCATAAAGCTCTTGAGCAGAACGCCCAGACACACACACACACACACACACACACACACACACACACACACACACACGTGCATGTGTGCGCTTGCACACACATGCTCGCACACACAAGGAAGACGTTTTGGTGTACGCCAAACCTCATCTTAAATTACACTGCGCTGGAGAGAGCTAAGTAATTACACATTAATTAACTGTTACTGGATTGAGCTGCAGAGTCAGGGCAACGGCACCGACACGGATGGTGAACCTCGCACAGCAGCTGCCGGCAGCATTTCTCGTTTCTTTCATCTCAGAACCAGGGTGGTTCGCTAGCTTTCAAGATTCTTACCTGAAATACATCTCAATGGTTTAAACCCAAGCACCGAGAAAATTCAGTCCAATGGTGTCAAGCTGGCTGGGCCCTGGGGCCCAGATATGCAGTCAAATGTTACTCTGGAGGCTTCGTGAAGGCGTGGCTTGGATAAGATTTACGTTTATTTATTTAGTCAGTATAGAGAGAGGCAGGGGGCACAAGGGGAAGCCCGGAGCAGGGAAAGAGAGAAAGAGAGGGCATCCCACGCAGGCTCAACGCACAGTGTGGAGCCTGACAAAGGGCTCGATCCCACGATCCTGGCATCATGACCTGAGCTGAAATCGAGTTGGATGTTCAACCAACTGAGCCACCCTGGCGGCCCTGGATGAGATTTATGCTTAAATCAGTGGACTTGGAGTAAAGCAGATTACTTTCATAATGTGGGTGGGCTTCATCCAATCAGGTGAAAGCCTGAACACAGCAAGAGACTGTCCTCCCTGGGTAGGAAGGAATTCTGCAACGGATAACAGCCACTGGATCTGAACCCCACTGGCTCTTCCACGGCCTCCAGCTTGCTGGCCCACGCTGCAGATTTTGGACTTGCCAGGCTCTATAACTGTGCGAGCCAATTCCTTGAAACAAATCTCTTTCCACGTGTCCACATACGCCCTCTCTGTTCTGGAGGGTTTCTCTGGAGAACCCGAATGGACTCAGGATTAGTAACAACTCCTGATTCTCTGTGCTTTGAGTTCTCATCACAAGTGCTGCAGTGACTACAGCTTTGTGCACTGCAGAAAAGGAGAAACGAACTTGTCAGAGAAAACATTTAGTGAACATACCAACGAACAGCAGAGCCCAAGAGGGAAAGGAGCTCAACAAGATGGGTTGTGGGAATCTGTCTGTTCGTGAGAAAGCTCTGGGGAAGAGAGAGAGCCAATACAGAAGTGTAGTCTGGGGTTCAGGAAAGCAGTGATGTTCTCTTTGCCTGGCCCTGAAGGAAGGCAACACGCTGCGCCCCGGCTCAGCGCCTCTGCTGGCCAGGACCAGAAATCGCCATGCTGAGAAAACTCTGAGGAAGGCGGGGCATCAATGTACCTGAAGGTTGGGGCCCTGAATGCCATGGACATTTATTTCCAGTGTGTGGTTTTTTCTATCAGCCTTGACGGCTGGCATGATGCCACAGTCGCAGCTGCCCCCTTTGCACGGTCTTATGCCTTTGCTGGAAAATTATTTGCTGGGAGTTTTGGCATCTGCTTTTCAATGGAGAGAAGAAAGCAAAGGTCTGGGCCGCATATCTGAAGGCATGCAGTGACCCTGGCCTAGATGTGTTCACTTGGGGGCTCATTTTAGAGGCACAAAGCGGGCATTTGTTTTGCTCCTTGCTTCACAAATCGAGGTCATTAACCCTCCCCGTGAGTTAAAGCCTTAGGAGGAAAGAATAAAAGAGAAGAGCTCTATTGAGCACTTGGCTCATGGGGTGGAAATCAAGAAGGTGCACATGCGTGGGCACACACAGGTGTGCATGGGGGATGAGGCGGGGGCAGAGCACAGAGGGATGCCAAGGAGGCGTGGGCAGGGTCTTCTCGGGCCACTGTCAACCCTCCTGTGACACACTGACCCCTGCTCAATCTTCCCTACTACTTAGCATTGAAGACAGCTCACCAGCACACATCTCCTCCTGTTTTTCTGGAAGACTCTGTCCTGGTCTGTGCATCTCCATCAAGTGTCCATGGTGAGGGAGGCAGCCTCACTGACTGCCAGCTCTCTGCCCCCCCCCCCCGCCCCGTCCTCCTCCTGTGAGCAAAGGCTTCCGTCGTTAGACAGCACTGCTATTACTGTAAAGTTAGGATGTGACAGATCCATGGACAGATCGCAGATGATGCAACCCCTGTGCATACTGTGATCCCTCCTTCTGGGCGATTCCTAGCTCATATCCGCCGAAGCATGGTGAACCGCATCACATCTCCCCCATCTTGCTTTCATTGTTAAGTGACCTAAGGCCTCCATCTGGATGGGGGTCAGCACACTGGTCCCCCGGGGGGCCGAGATGGGAAAGGATGATGGCCAGGCTACCCGGTAAGGACCCCACGTTCACCTCTATGTGGAAACTAAAACCACTGGTAACAGATCCGTCAGTGGTCCTTTGGTTCAATCCTGGTATTGAGTGAAGGAACTTCTCTTCGGCACCTAACTCTCCCAGCATGCCCGTGACTAAGTCAATTGATGAATCACGTTCTAAACGTGCCTGAAAATTTTAAGAGCACAGCATGGGTATATCATCCTTGAGAAACATTTAAGGAAGCGGTTCCCAGATGGTGGCTCAGTCTGTGGACAGCATTTTTATGGGTCAGGCGCCACCCTGTTAACATCGCAGATATCCTTCTTGGATGAGACACAGCTTACAGGCTGTGGGGAAGTCTCTCAACCCTGACTGTCCAGCTCCAGGTTTCTCCCAAGTGGAGATGGGACACAGGTGGCTGGGACTTTGCTCTGTGTTTTCACAGGGGCTGATCCATGGCAAATATGGTATAAAAAGTATGTAGTTACTTCTGAAAATGAAACTTGTGCTTTCTTACGGTTCAGCTATTTGGTCCTAAATACATTCAGAAATAGCAATAAAAGTGACAATGGAACATAACCCGGTAGTATGCCACAAACGTAGGATCCCTCCATGACACAATCAATCTGCAATTACCGATGGACCCCTTGGCTCAAGCCCCGAGGCACAGAAAACATGTTATTTTAGGCTCCTGCTCTCATAACAGCCCAGGGACATTCTGTGGGAGGTATCAACCCCCAAAACCCACAGGTGTGTCTCTAGGTGTCTATGTCCAAAATCTTATAGGGATCTAGAAGCACATACTTCTAAGGCTTGATGGAAACATGTTTGTTTCGGCCATTCACATCTCCTGAGCTTGTGTTTCAGAAATGTACAAATGCCAGTAAGCAGTTCTCATCTGTACTTTTTTCCCTAAATGGAACATTCCCATGTCTCAAGGTCTGGCTTCATTTTTCAGTGTCTGATGGCTTCATGGGTTCCTTACCCCCTGCTGCTAATGTTAGAATCTGGGCACTGACCTTACTCCTGGCATTCACATTTCCAGGGATGGCAATGTTTCCTGACTACCCACATCTTGCAATCTCTCGGTGTAAGTGAGTGGTACGTGAGCAAGGTGTGTAGACACAAAAATGAACAAATCAGAGAGGCTAAGGAAATGACAGACTCATAAAACGGGAAGAGAGGAACAGACACAGCTCTGATAAAAGGCGGGAAGGAGAATCACGTGTGAGCATCTCTACTTCAGCACGTGCCACCTGTAAGTGAGGAACGATGGGTCCTGCCCCCAGGGAAGGAAGCTCTACCCCTCCACGTGGGCACCACAGCCCACTGCTTCTCTCCAGCCAGCTACTTGCTTCTTACAACATGCATTTTTCTTCTCTACCGGATCATTCCATAGTGTACACGTGTGCTGCTCTTTCTCCCTATGTTTAAAATAACTTCTCTCCATCCTGGCTTCCTTATGCAGCAAACTCCCCCAAAGAACAGACTTTGCAGCCTTTCCTGATGCCTTCTCTCCTGTCTCTGCCAAAGGCTCCCCGTCCTGGAGAACAGCTCCTGCTCGGGACACAGCCCACTCCTTCCTCCCTCCTGACACTCTGTTACAGGCACACCTTGGAGATGCTGTGGGTTCGGTTCCAGACCACGGCGATAAGGTGAGGCTCGTGCTCTCAATAAAGCGAGTCCTATGAATTCTGTGGTTTCCCAGTGCATATGAAAGAGCTATGCTCTCACCATGCCGTAGTCTCTTGAGGGTGCAATAGCATTTTGTCTTAAGAAAAAACAAAACAAGGTGCATACTTTGATTAAAAAATACTTTGTTGCTCAAAAATGCTAACCATCACCTGAGCTTTCACCAAGCTGTAACCGCTCATCACCCGGCACACGTTAAATAATGGCAAAGTTTGAAATATTGAGGGAATTACCAAAATGTGACGCAGAGACATGAAGTGAGGAAATGCTGTTGGAAAAATGGCGCCGATAGACTTGCTGGTCACAGGGAGGCCATCAACATTCAATTTGTTAAAAAAAAAAAAATGCAAGAGGGCACAGGACAATGACAAGAATCATTCCTGGCTTTCTGAGGCCACACCCGCCAGACTCCCCCCTGCCACAGGGACCTTCCCTTCTCAAGGCTCCCTGCTGGCATGTCCTTTTATCCTGGCCTCTGAATGCTGGGTCCCTTGATATCTGTGTCCAATCGCAGAGCCTTAAATGTTCTCCATCTGCTGGCCACACCCAAACGTACTCGAAGCCCAGGCCACGGCCCCAGACTCCAGACTTATAGCCCTAACTGCTTCTCAATGACTCTCCCTGGATTTGTAACAAACCTCTCACCCTTAAACCCAACACGCCCTCCCGATCTGCCCCACAAACTGAGTTCTCTCCCAGGAGCACGACTGATCCTTCCAGAGTGGGGGTGAGAATTTACAACGTATGAGACCTTGTATTTTTTGCGTTACAGAAAAATTCACGTGATATGATACATTCATTAAGTGTATGAAAAGAAAGCACCTCCAGTGTGGGATGAAGGTCATTTTGGCTTGAGTCAATCAGCGGCTGTTTATGATGGCTTTACCTCCAGGGTTCTAAACACTAAAGTGCACAGAGAATATCCACAGAATAACAAACTACCCAATAATTATTGAGCCATATGTGCTAGGAAAAGAATAAACTCTTCATACCTCTTATTTAATCCTCACTAAACACTGCAACATGGAATGAAATGATTATCATCCCCAGTTTTTAATATCGTATAAGTTTGGCCAAAGAGAGTAACTTGCCTGAAATCTCACAACCCAAACCCAGGCTGGCTGGCTCCGGAGCCACCACTTTCAAGGCCTACGTTAGGGGCATTGTTGCGGGGGAGAAAACAAAACAACAACAAAACACACAAAAGATAAAAACAAAACCCAAAAAACAAAAACAAAAAACAAACAAAAAAGCCTCAAAACCAAAAAAGAACAGAGAAGGAAATATTTTGAGATCCAAATTTCTTAGTAATTATACTTAGGCCCATTAACAGGCCTGCAAGTACTTTGCACTTGAACGTGAACTCTCCCGTCTACACCCCACAGCGCTCCTGGGCTCAAGGAACTTACAGTGTCAGTTCTTCACATAGAAACATGGAGTCATGGAAGTTACTCTCTGTCTATTCCAAAATCTCTTTTTTTCCTTTAGTTTTTTTTTTTTTTTACACTTTAATTTTCCCTCTGTGTAACATTTAATTGCTTTTCCTACAGAGTTCACTGTAAAACTTAGATTATAGTGAAAGTCAGCGTTTCATGGTCTGGACAAATCTTAGAGGATCTTTTCCTAGAAACTAACGGAAAGCAGTCATTCCAAGATAAGTATAAAGAACCCTATGCAAGCATCACCCTCGATTTAATATGTGCGGGTTTAACAAAATACGACCCACGTTAAAAGGTCACCTTCACATCATTGTCACTGAAACCCAGACATACAACCTCTCTGAGCGCCTCCTGTGTATAGTGGGGTCGATCTGATAAAAGGAGTTACAAAGGACAGATGAACTCTGCACAGCATTATGCAAAGACTCCCCTCCATCATTAACATGGATTAGAATTGCACAGAAAAGGTCCTGTCAATTTTTGAGTTCCACATCCCAAAGTTATCCTACCTTCAAGGATAGGGAAAGGAAACAATTTTTCTGTGTGGTTGTTACAATATTTATTATGTCTGCACACCTTAAAAAAGATACAGGGCAAAAGCAATTTTATGGCTAATACTTGAGAGCTGGATTTTGATCCAGCAAAAGAAACGGCAGTTTTAATGAGTCTTCCCGCCATGCCTCTCTCTTCCTGTTTTTCTCCTTCTCTCTTCCGGAACGTACATGGCTCAATATTCTCATACATGCCTCTTCTTAATAGAGAAGCTAATGGAAGTGCCCACAGCTATAATCAGAGAATGATTGAAACCTTTTACCTTTCACGGTTCCTATCGATCAGTTTTTGTATTTATGATAAACGTTTGTGTGTCTTCTGCTCAGGGCGGGATGCCTCAGCAAGTCGGACTGATTTTTAAGCAGTGGTGATGGCGGAATATTGTTATTAATAGATATGCAGTTCATTTACTAAAAGAGGCCGTCTCGTTAAACGAGCTCCATTTTTTACATCCTTCCCTTGATTTTCTTGCCCAAGGTATGGCTTTAAAGAAGGACCCTCTGATGCTGGGGTTTTAAATCACGACTCCTAGGCCCCGGACCAAGTGCTTGCCGTCGGTCACCCAGGCAGGAACATGATCTGGGATGAAGAGGAAGCTGCGAAACCACTAGACGGGTCATCACGCTCTGCAGGCCTCATCTGGGCCAAGTCGCTAAGGAATGGCAGTGTCATTAGCAGATCATCCCATCAGTTTTCTTTTTAAAGGGTATTTATTTACTTTTGAGACAGAGAGAGAGAGTGTGTGTGCGAGCTGGGGAGGGGTGGAGAGACAGAATGAGAGAGAATCCCAAGTAGGTTCCACGCTGACGGTGCAAAGCCCAACACGGGGCTCGATCCCATGAACCGGGAGAGCATGACCTGAGCCGAATTCAAAATTCCGACGCTTCACCAACTGAGCCACCCAGGTGCCCCGCCATCGATTACTTGTCATGCAAATAACAGTCCCTGCCCAGTCTTCCTACGAACACAGAAAACTCCTCTTGCTCCCAGGAAGGGTTCTGGGACCCACACCGCCTCACACAACGCCACTGTGTTAGGGTGTGGGGAAAACGAGGCCTCAATTGACTTTTTCTTTTTATGCTGACCCCTATTCCATGAGGCTCTAAAGAACGGAGTATCTTTAGAGAAAGAACTTCTCTCACGCTCTCCAATCATCATTTCCTTTAGAACCAGGGCAGCAATGCTGGGATGTGAAGGGCGCAGGAGCCTGGAGGGGAAGGTGGGGAGACGTGCAGACTCCGGGCTCACAGCTGAGGCCAGTCTCTGGGCTCCATGTTTCTGGAGGAGCAGCTGTGCTGCCCAAATCTAGGTCCCACTACTACGCGGTTGGTGCTGCAAAACGTGCTTTTCAGCATTCTTATCTCGACTGTGAAGTAATCGATCTAACTTCCTTCTTTTGCACTTCGTGCAATCGGTCAAAGACCGACCTTAGACTTAGGGTAGCAACAGCTGTCATTTGACAGTGGGCTTGTTGTAAAATGTAAAAAATCAGATGTGGCGAGATAGAGAGACACAGAACGACTATCACAAAGGCACAAGTTTTCGTCTTCCACCCAAGAAGTAAGAGGCATGGAGTGCCTTGTAAGGCCGTGTTGGAAGCACCCGTTCAGACAGAAGCAGAGGGCATCAGACACAAAACGTGGACAAGAGTCTTTCTTGTGGTTTCCACCGGAATGAGAAGGCAAAGGCGGTGGGGGGGGGGGGGGGGGGGGGGGCAGGCTCAGGACTGGCTAGTTTGAGTAACACCAGCAAGCTCTGGGTCTGCACCTAGTTGTCTGGTACCCGGACGCAGAGTGACTGGGGCAGGTGGACAATGGCCCAGGGGGGGGGGGGGGGGGGGGGGGGGGGGGGGAGGCAGGCTCAGGACTGGCTAGTTTGAGTAACACCAGCAAGCTCTGGGTCTGCACCTAGTTGTCTGGTACCCGGACGCAGAGTGACTGGGGCAGGTGGACAATGGCCCAGGGGATGACAGATCAACAGGGGATGTGGTTGGGTGTGGGCCTTGGACGGGCGGGTGGATATATGAAGGTGAACCAGACGGCAAGTGCTTTACTATCTCTATGAACTGGCCCAGCCTTGAGGGGACAGTCTCTCCGGGAACAGCAAGGCCCCAGATGTCACAACATCAGAAACTGCAGAAAATAAAAAGGAATGATGAATATGTGCCTCATTTGTGGTGGGCATTAATCTAGAGACTGTCGATTTATTATCGCTGAGCCTGCACACTCAGGGACAGGAAAGTAAAGGGTGGGTAAGGAGTGCACGTGGGTGCGTGTGCACATGTGTGTGCATATATCCATGCAGATGGGGGGAAGGTTACATCGTATCCTGGAGGAAGTGAAAACACTGCTTGCAAACCACTCTTGTGGAAAGCAGAGACTTGGCCACATATATACCACTCGCAAAGAGCAGAAATTGACTTCGTTTAAGTAGAGACAAAAGAAGGAAAAAGGCAATTGTGTGGCATCCAGATAGTGAGGTAACAGAAGAATGGTTTCTGAGGGCGGTGTTTTGATGCCGCTGATAATGATGCATATTAATATTTATTGTGGCGCCTGGGTGGCTCAGTCGATTAAGCATCCACCTTGGGCTCAGGTCATGATCTCACGGTTCCTAAGTTCGAGTACCACGTCGGGCTCTGTGCTGACAGCTTGGAGCCTGGAGGCTGCTTTGGACTCTGTGTCTCCCTCTCTCTGCCCCTCCCCTGCTCACTCTCTCTCTCTCTCTGTGTCTCTCTCAAATATAAATAAACATTCAAAAAAATTTTTTAATATTTATTGACAGCTGTCAGTAAACAACAAGGGATAAACATAGATAAAGAGTCACTCCCACACGGGGTCAGGCAAGGTTTCACTTCTCCAACACCATGTAGCGTGTCACTGCCAATGAGCTTAAATTAGCAGACAGCAGATTCCCAGGAGAATGAGTTTAGAAATTTGGGTGGTTACCACTTTTTCACTGTCATGAATAATGCACAGTGCTGCCACGGACATTTATGTACAGTGTTTTGTGTGGACATATGTTTTCACTTCTTTTGGGTAGCTACCTAAATACAGAATTGCTGGTTCATATGGTAACTCTATGTTTAATCTTTTGAGGAATTGCCAGACTTTTCCAGAGCAGCGTCCTCATTTTACAATCCCATCACCAGTGTATGAGTTCAATCTATATCCACATTTGCAACATTTATATTCTGTCTTTACGAGGATAGTCATCCTAGTGACTGTGAAGTGATTTCTCATTGTGGTTTTGATTTGCATTTCCCAGACTGCTAATGACGAGCATCTTTTTTATGTGTATCTGACCATCTGTATATCTTCTCTGAGGAAACGGATATTGAGACCCTTTGGCTTTTTTTTTTTTTTTTTTATTACTGAGTTATAAGAATTCTTTATATATTCTACCTACCCGTCCTTTCTCAGGTATATGGTTTGAAAATATTCTCTCTCATTTTATGAGCTATCGTTTCCATTTTCTTGATGCTGTCCTTTGAATCACACAAGATTTCAATTTTGGTGAAGGCCGGTTTATCTATTTTTTTCTATTGTGCTTCTTCCAATATCATACTGAAGAAATCAAGCTGAACACCAAATCACGAGAGTTTGTGGGTACATTTTCTTACAAAACTTCTATAGTTGTAGCATTTACAATTAAATCACCAAACCACTCTGCATTAATACTTATATGGCGTGAGGTAGAGATACAGCTATGTTCTTTTGCACGTGGATTTCTATTTGTCACAGCACAATTTATCGAAGGCAGGATTATTCACTCATTGAAGTATCTTGGCAAACCCATATCAAAAGTCAATTTGATCAATGGGATGGTTTATTTGTGGGCTTTCAAACTGATGTACAGTTCTATCCTTAGACCAGCAACACACTTTCTTGATTACTCTATTTTTGTAGGAAGTTTTGAAATCAGAAGAATCGTCCTTGATTTTTGGTTTTTCTTCTTCAGGATTGTTTTGGCTGTTCCACATAACTTGTATTTCTATATGAAATTTAGGACAGTATTCTTGATTTCCACTTATTCTTCCCTCTTTGTATGCTATTATTGCACATAATTAATGCTATTACAGTGTGCTATACATATCCAATCTAGATATGTCATACCCTCAATAATACCTTTGTATATTTATTAATGTATACATTCTATGTCTTTTAAAGAAACTTTTAGAAAAGAACATGTATACACCTTTAGAATTTGTTATGTTTGGGGTGCCTAGGTGGCTCAGTTGGTTAAGCGTCCGACTTTCGCTTAGGTCATGATCTCATGGTTCGTGGGTTCGAGCCCCGCGTCGGGCTGTGTGCTGACTGCCAGCTCACAGCCTGGAGCCTGTTTCAGTCTGTGACTCCCTCTCTCTCTGACCCTCCCCTGCTCACGCTGTCTCTCTCCCTGTCTTCTAGAAATAAATAAATTAAAAAAAAGAATTTGTTATGTTTATCTTAACGTGAGTTTCTTGGTTGAAACTATTTTTTTCTCTCCAGACTTTGAATATGCCATCCCACTGCTTTTTGGCCTCCATTGTTTCCTACGAGAAGTCAGCTCTTAATCTCAATAGGATTCTCCTACAAAGTGAGGGGACATTTTTCTCTTTCTGCTTCCAAAATTTTCTCTTTGTGATTGGATTTCCACATTTTTACTGCAATGGGTCTTGGTGTGGATCTTTTTGCATTTATCCTACTTTAATTTTTATATTCTTGGATTCACTGAATTTGGGGAAATGATCCTTATTATTTGTTTGAAATTTTTCTTTCTCTTCCCTGCCTTCCCCTCTGGACTCCCAATAGGCTAATATTGGTGCAGTTAACGGTACCCTACATTTTCCTGAAGCCATGTTCATTATTCTCCATTCTTGGTCTCCCTGTTCAGTTTGCATGTTTATCCACAGGTATCTATGGTCAAGTTTACTGATTCTTTCTTCCAACAGCTCAAATCAGCCATTCATCCACTTTAGTGAATACTTAATTTCAGTTACTGCGCTTTTAATTCTAGAATTTCCATTGGCTATTTTTGTAATTTTTTATCACTGTTATATTATTCTCTGTTTGACGAGACATGGCCATCACATATTCTTTTGCTTGTTTAGCATGAATTCCTTTAATATTTTGAGCATTGTTTATTGCAGCTGCTTCAAATCTTTGTCTTCTAAGTGCCAAGAACATAGTGATAATCCAAATTTTCAAATTCCCTCCTGTGTTGATGCTTATTTTCTATTAAGTGGTAATGACTGAGGGGTCATCAGTCTACGGTCCCTCGGCTACCCCCATCTCCCGCTCATTTGGGCATAACCCATAATTCGGGAAGGGCGTTTACATTTTTTAATGCAAAGTGAATGTGACAGTGTGTGTGTGTGTGTGTGTGTGTGTGTGTGTGTGTGTGCATGTGCGTGTAAATATGCCTTCTGATAGGAACACTGGCTCAATTTGCCTCTTGGCCCACAAAGCCTAAAATATTTACTGTTCAGTCCTTTACAGAAGAATTTTGCTTATTTCTGTTATGACAAAAAGCAAAAGAGGAAAAAAAAAAGGAAAAGAAAGGAGAGAAAGGAAGTGATGTGGAGCATTGGTAAGTGCTTGGGAATAAAGAACCATGGTTGTGCTCTGTTATCAGGTAGCACAGTCACAGGGTCACCGCCAGGGGCTGGCACTGTGGTGTAGACTTAAGGGAAGGAAGGCCGGGAGCAAAGGAAACAGTGGATGTCAAGGCCATTTGGCAGAATGTACCCAGACTTTTTGAGGAGAAGAAGGGACCTATGTTCTCATTGTGAGGCAGGAAGGTGGGGGGATGTCAGGACACAAAGCTGGACGCTCAGCAGGCCAGGTCACTTGGGGCTCCATGGATCAGGGTAAGGGCTTTAGATTCTTTTGCCTGGGGCTAAGGTGAGGAGTGACACCATCTGATAGACTATTTTTTTAAGGCTCAATGTGGTTGCTGTGTGGTGATCAGACCGTGGGCGGACAGGGCATGAGCAGGGACAACTTAAGTAATGCTAAGGTCCATGGGAAAGGATGGTGACACGGGTGAGGGCGGTAAGGGAAGGTGGAGCACCCTTGGCTGAGGTGCACTTGAAGGCAGAGTCAGTACCATTCGCTGATGGTGCTGACAGATATGAGGAGGTGGAGAAAAAGCAGAGTCCAGCTTGAGCCACTGGGAGAATGGTGTGTCATTTACTGAGAGAGAAACAGGAGAAAAGTAGGTTTGGGGGGAACCAGAGGGTCCTGTTTTGGCCATGTTCTGTTTGAGATGCTCTTTACATTTTTTTAAATGTTTTCTATATTTCTGAGAGAATGGGGGGGGGGGAGAGAGAGAGAGAGAGAGAGAGAGAAAGGGACAGTGTGAGCAGGGGAGGGTCAGAGAGAGAGGGAGACACAGAATCTGTAATAGGCTCCAGGCTCTGAGCTAGCTGTCAGCACAGAGCCCGACATGGGGGTCAAACACACAAACCATGAGATCATGACCTGAGCCAAAGTCAGATGCTTAACCGATGGAGCCACCCCTTGAGATGCTCTTTAAACATTCCAGTGAAAACAAGGACATTGGTAGTTGGACATTGAGTCTGGATTTCAGGGTCGAGATCAGAGCTGTGGCTTGTCAGCGTATGGAGGGTTTCGAAGTCCTGAGAAAGGGTGAGAATCCCAGGGAATGAGTGACAGAGAACAGCCTGGAGACGAAAGCCTGGGCACACACAAGTGTTGAGAGGTGTCAACAGGCAAGACTTCCTGCAAAGTCCTCACACCAAAGCACCAGACATTATACTTCAGCATATAAATGTGTATAACAGTATGTAGTTTAGTAAAGACTGCGCACAGATCCCTCAGGCTCTCAGAATGCACCACATTCCCCGTGCTTGATGAAGCCCACGGAGATTACAACAGCACTTCTCTTCACCGACCAGGCATCCAGAAAGAAACACGGAGTCCAGAGAACTCAAAATCCCATGCTTCATCCTCCATGACACCAGAAGGTAAACAAAGGAAATAACTTTTGTATCAATGTTGCATTCCAGGTCCACACAATATCTGTAGTCAAAAACATTTTACTCAACTGTTACCCAAATGAGGCACAAAACAGGAAAACAATATTGCTTCTTCTTTCCATATTTCAACATTATCATCATGTCTGGTAAGACGCCAAAGAAAGTGCTTCAGTGAGAGGGCATCTCTAAATATTAAGCGGATTCCACTTGTACAACACCAACGACATAAAGACAAAAATATGTTCTTAGCTAGGCAAGTAATTTACCACAGAGCACTCGAATTTGGTCAACTGGTTTTATGCCCAGTAAGTTCTAGCAGCATATCTCTGGAGCTATCATTTTTTACTTTAGCCATTGCTAGGAGTGAAAGACCTTTATCCAATTCCACCATTTTTTTAAAGACTGTGACAGGAAGTCATTTTGCTTACAATGACAGCAATGGCTTGCTTCACAAATGTAAAATGAGACTTTCTTTGCACATCAAACTTCTATTAAGTGACACAAACGGTGTTAATTCATTTATCTGTAGCTAAAGTTTTCTGAGTTTTATGACTTGATACTAGTTTATTTTATAGATCGTTATCTATTTCCATTCCTGTTATCAGCCCAACTTTCTGTCCTTTGGTGTTTTACTTGACAAAGATTTTCTTAAATTTTTAAGACACACTGTCTTTTCTTTTTCTAATACTAGGAATCATGCTGTTGTGGGTGCTCATTACCTGAAGCCACTAGAATGAAGGCCTACTAATGCTCTTGGGCCACCAACCAATACTATTTGTGGTACGATAGGTTTCTAAGCTAAATGTCACCACAGTACATTTCCGTACTAGTCACATCAGAAAGTGTTTTATCCTGATGCATTGCTCTGAAGAGTTTCTTATAATGAGTATGCATGAATATCTGCAATTCATGAAAATAATTAGGCAGAATAGAAGTGATGTGCCATGAGAAATGAACACCCTGCCCGCAGGCTAGAAACCAAGGTCAACAGATAGGAAGGAGTGAAAGCTTCTTGGAAACACCTCAAAATCATAGCCAGAATTTCAGGGGCAGTAAAAAGGAAAAAAAAAATGAAGGCCAGTCATAGAGTTTTTCTTTAAAAGCTTGGCGAAGAGATTGAAAATAATACTAGAAAAATGTGAAGTCATGGACCATGGGGCTGACAGGAAATCTATCGAGGACCAGAACCCTCATTTTACTCATGAGGAAATTGCAGCCCAGAGCTCTGAAATCACACTCAACATTGTGCCTTTCCCCTGGGCTCCTTGAGGGAACGAGGAAGGCAGAGGGTCTGAATATTTGTCCCTTTGCTTTGAATTTCAAGTCTGAAATATTTTGATGCAGAGAGGAAAAGAGAACATCAGGTGACACCAAAAGTCAAGGACAGTTTGATCTTCACTCATTAGGAGAGATGGTCCTGTGGAGGCCTTTAAATATTTCCCCAAGTTTGCAGTGATGGTAGAGAGAGAAGAGAAGGGAAGAAGGAGGCCAGATGTCCAGCAACACATGGGCTGGTTTTACTTTCCTTTATTTGTTATTTCCTGAAATGTTAAGAAGTATCTTTAAAAGCACCGCCAATTTCCAAAAGTTTATATCGGGGCTACTTTTTATAATATTTAAGGCATTTCTGAGTGTTCATACAATAGACGATTCTCTGTGCAAAACGACCAATTCAGAACCTATTCAGAACCAATTGTGAGGTTCCGTGTCCACACAATTTCTGCCCAGTGGCTACGGGCTCACATGTGTGCCTGGTGGGTGTGGAAGCCACTCCAAATCTCTGACATAAATATTCCGTCCCCAGAACAACCCTCTGGGGCAGATACGACCACTGCTCACATTTTACAGTCTAGGAAACCAAGGAACTGAGAAGTTGAAAAATCAATCAACTCTCCCACCAACCAATCAATTAAACCACAAAAATACCCGTACCGGGTTGGACACACAATCAGACAGAACTCCATTACATGAGAAGTTGAAGGACACATTCATACATTCCAAAGGACAGAATGGTCTGCCCAGGGAGGAGATTCTGGTTCGAATGAAGGCCCCAACCTTTCCTGAGTATACCCAATGTTCTTCCGGCAACATTTTGTAGGGGAAGAGCTACAGACAGAAGGCATCAGGAGGAGGACTCTGGGACGCTGGAGGGGAAGGCAAGTGCTCCCCAAAGCAAATGATTCCCAAAGAAAACCTCTTCGTGAGTCTTGCCTTCTGGAAGCTGGATGATATTGCCTATTGGTATAAGCTTTTGCTGAAACTTCAGTAAGTCCCTGACCTCTGTATTTCTGACAATAACGCCATGGTATGAAATAATCCTATGGAATGTGATATTTATGACATTTACACAGAACTCGGTTTCCTCTGATGAAAGATGTTGCATAAGGACAAACAGCAATAACGCTGGAATGTATACTGTGCTTCAGGGAGTTCTGACTTTCACAGCTTAAATGTAATATGCACTGCGTCCCTGGTCCTTAAACTGAGATCTTACTGTTTGTGGGTGGAAGGAAAACACGAAGGACTTGGTACTAAACCATGGACTTCGATGGCTGGTCCTTATACCAGTGAGGTCTTTTCCCCTTTATGCTGGATTCTGAATTACCATTAAAAGAGAGTTTTTCAAACTTAACACACGATGCACTTGAAGGAATAATCTAATTCTCTCCTTTAATGTCATTTGAAATTAAAAATATGCACTATGACTGAAAGCAATGGGATAAACCATTTCTTTTTTTTTTCTTAAATGTTGATCTCTAGAAGTAATCCGTTCTTGCCAATAAAGGATTCATCAACCAAAACACTCTGAAGCTGAAATCATCTGATTTTTAAAATATCAGAGTTTTGTTCTTTCTGTTCTAATTAATAATTCCATTTTTACATTAGGCAACTATTATTAGTCTTCTCTCTCGAGCTTTACCAGTTTCTCGGCTCACAAAGCTTCTCTAACTCCCCAACTTTTTCTCTCTTTTGTTTGAATTCACTTTTGTATGTTTTACTGGAGGAAATCCTAAAATCACCCTACCACAGCACAGGTGTGGGGTTACATTTTCTGAGTGCACAGATGCCTGAAAGTCTTTACTTTAACCTCACTGATGAATGGTGATCTGACTCAGGGTACCGATCAAAGTGCAAAATACTTTTCTTAAGTATTAAGATTTCACTCTACTGCTTTTTTTAACTTCTAGTGCGGTTTATGAGAGATAACAATTCAACTTTTATCCCATCCCACTTAACCTAGGATGTGGATTTTTGTTTTGTTTTGTTTTGCCATTCTAGAAGCTTTTAGGGTTCTTCTTATCCTTGGCACTAAACTGTCAGCAGCACAGAAAGGAGTCCATGTGGCTATCTGGAGTGCCTGTTGAATAAACAAAGATTCACGCTCATAACCCAAGCTTCTTCTCAATTCCTCATATAAAAGAAATGTCTCTAAATCATGACTTGAGATTACTTCTTGGGCTTTTGGCCAGGATCAAGTGTAAATCATCACTGGGAGCAGATGAGAACGGAGCTATTACTGGAGAGAAGGTCAGGGATGTGACCTGTTCACTGGTAACCAGTCAGCCCAAGAGAGGCAGCTTCCTTCCCAAAGCTCTTACACAAACTCCGCCCTCACCGGGATGGCCTTTGATGCTTCTCCTTTTCAGCTTTTCCTTCTTTGCTGTCTGTCGGCTGAAAAAGTACCTCCTGGCCTTTCCGACTTGGGGGTTCTTTCTTTCCCAAAGACTCTGAAAATGCAGATGTTGGCTGTGTCTCTATTCTCACACTTTAAGATTTCTCAATGAGGCTCGCACACATCAAATGAGCCTCAGGTGTACTTCTGCTCTGATAGAAGCAGGAGTTACTTTCTGGGCACTCTCTTTAGGCAACTGCAATCCAGGATGTGTATATATGTGTACGTGGATGTATATATGTACTTATACACATATGCCTGTGTATTCTAAATATAAATATGTTAAACTATAAATATATAAAAATATAAATAACATATGTTACTGTATAAATTATATTTATATAAACACAAGTTATAGATGAATATATTATATTAATATATTTACATATTATATATTTATACATTTATATATTAAATTTAATACAAAAATTAAGTACAAATATTCTATATATTAAATGGAACATATTCTATGTTTAAATATACATATTGGGCGAGTGCACACACACGGATGTATATATAGTGAGCACAGGCCCCTCGAATGATAATAAAGACTCAGAACAACCCTATGACTCTACGGAGGTAGGTAATATCATTGCTGCATTACTTTGGTCGTAATGTTTGCGCGCCCCCACCAGTATTTGTGGTTGACATTCCAACCGAAATGTGATGGTATGAAGAGGTGAGGTCTTCGAGAGGTAACCTAACCATGCCCCACCCTGCTCTTGAACTTCCAGTCTCCGGAACAGTGAGCAATACATTTCTGTTGTTTACAAGCCTCTCGGGTCATGGTATTTTGTTTCAGTTCCCTGAATGGACTAAGACAATCATTTCACAGATGAGGAAACAGAGCCAGAAAGGTTACATAACTTTTACAAAGCCACACAAGTATCACCTGAGTGTCCAAGGATTCAGAGCCAAACGATGAAGAACCAAAGCCGCGTGTAACAAATACACACCACTCCCTCTCAGCGAAACAGTTCAGAGAACCCCTGCACAGGCCAGGCTCACCTCCGTGCCAGCTGGGCCTTGAGGGGATTAACAGAAAACCGAGGCTTGGCGTGAATGTGATGAGGACACAATGCGGCGACATGACCTAAGCAGGCGGCGGTGGAAGTGCCAACGTAAGCTACACAACAGAGTACCTGCTATGGGAGACCCAAGGGAGAACCCAGAGAAAGGGAGGGAGGGAGAGTTGCGGGCGATCACTTACAGGACTAGGGAGGATGACAGCAGAGTGGTTTGGGAAAGGTGGGTTTAGACACGGAATCTGTGGTGTTAATGAAAAGTAAGTCTGGAACTCAAAAGATGGAGGGCGGAGGTCGTGCACTGGGCGCCGTCAGATGACCGAAGTGTGTGACGAGCTAAAAGCTGGCCGACACAAAGAGGAGAAAAGGGGTCTCTGTGCAGAACCTGAAAGAACATGTGTGTGCTTGCTGGTAGGAAGAGAAAGAGTCCATCACAGTGGAAAAAGCTGGAGGACCTGAATGGCGCCAGGTGATGGGAACCCGGTTGGTTTGTCCCTGGAAGAATATTTTCCCCTAAGAGACAAAAAAGTGAACAGCAAAAGGAAACACAGCAGAAATCTAGGAGGGAAAATGGCTTTGAATTTAGCAAGTGTTTACTGTTGAACAGTGAACTTTGACAACAGCTGAACAGTGAGGTTAGCAAGTGGGTAAAAGAGAAACAAGAGTAGTTGCTACTTTTTCAACATCAGTGTTGAGTGGAAAGAAGTAAGAATCAACACTCACTGTGAGAGGGGCAAGAAAACAGAACATTCTTAGGTTAGTTTTTCCTTTTAAAATAAGAGAAACTGGGATATTTATTAATAAGCAAAGGAGAAACAGAGAAGCATTACTGGGACCATACAGACAAATAATAACTACAGTGCTAAAATGTTGGTGGAGGGGCGCCTGGGTGGCTCAGTCGGTTAAGCGTCCGACTTCGGCTCAGGTCATGATCTCACGGTTCGTGGGTTTGAGCCCTGCGTCGGGCTCTGTGCTGACAGCCAGCTCAGAGCCTGGAGACTGTTTCCAATTCTGTATCTCCCTCTCTCTCTGACCCTCCCCTGCTTATGCTCTCTCTCTCTCTCTCCCTCAGAAATAAATAAAACATTAAAAAATAAAAAATAAAAAAATTGTTGGTGGATATTCTAAAATGCTTACAAGATATGTTAGAGATAGAATCAAAGAATAGAGAATAGACTGATTCCTTACACATCATAATCAAAAGGAAATACAAAACAGAATGACATTATAAAAATATTAGACAACAACACTAAATGTCAAGAAGCAGAATGAGAGATACTAGGTATATGGTATCATGGTATCACAAGAAATGCAATTAGTCTCCAATTTCTCTCTCTAAAAACCAGTAAGTTCAGATTGAAAACCAAAATCAAAATGACATGTCTTAAAAATGCTAAAGAAACCAGAGAAAGCTTTCTCAAATCATTTTTTAAGTTTGTTTATTTAATTATAAAAAAATGATATAATCAGAATCTCCTATGAATACAGGCACCACAAGGTTGCCCAGCAGAATGATGTCATGCAAGGCTTTGGAAGCTCTTGACACCAGCCTGTGTGAAAAACATAAAGTGTAGCTTGCAGATGGCTATTTCATATGGGTTCAGGAAGAACGCACTATTATAGTGGACAGAAAATTTCCTGAGTGTCTGGATACAAGAAGAATATACATCCCAACAGGATCTCTGCATACTGTTTATAATCACATGAAACTCTTGTGGAAAAGAAGATAACTTCTTTAAAAGAGTACAAAACCTATAAAACTTTCAAAATCAATTTATTAAAACTGAAACACCCTAAGAGCTTTGCTGACTGATTCAATGGTATATTTTTAGTAGAGAAATTCAACATTTCTGAATGGGAAAGCTAAAGAATATATTTAGGGACATGTAAACAATATTCTCACAGTCTATGTAGGAAAATAAACAGGCAAAAAAAATTTTTAAGACTAATTTAAAAACATAAAAAGGGAGGATAGTGGTCATCTTGAAAGACAGAAGCTGTAATTGCAAAATATATCAATTACAACCATGATGTTAGGACACAGAGACAAAGTTCTGGAGAACATAGATTTGGCCTAAAAAATTAATATATGATAAAGGAAACGTCATAATGTAATAGAACGCAGAAAAGTAACTCAACAGCAAGAATAAAAAGCACGTTCGCATCTCACATTATCATCATCTACGCTAATCTTTAAGTTTGAGGTGCTGGGTAATCTGTATTTTCATTTGCATTCTTTTCCAACTCCAATTTGAGTACAATTCATTACAGACAGCTTCACAGAACTAGAAATTGTGGGGGAGATGTAAAGGGCAGTCTGGCTTCCAATGTGCCACATAATCCTTTAACCACACCCTGTCAGATGATGAACCCCACCCCCCCATCCCCGCCCCCAGGACCTGCCTCCCAGGAACGCAAGCAATTTCCTGGGAGAGGAGGTGGGCAGGGAGCATCAGACCTAAGATCCTGCTTCGCAGGGTACACGTGACACGTACATGGTAGCATCAATTTTCAAAGTCCTCCTTTCCCTACTCAACGGGTGTTCCTATGAGGAAAGGCTGAACACAGAGCAAGCAGAGAACTTTCCTGGAAGCAAAAGAAAAGCAAATTTTCAAATCCATTCTCAGCTGGAGCACTGTATTAGCTATGGACTGAGAAACAAGGCAGCCCGTCATTCACTATTCCACCAGCAAAGGAAGACAGGAAGAGATGAAATGATTGAGGTCGTCAATCTCTTGAGAAAATACCCACAAAATACCATAACCTCAGTCTCTCTTTCTGTTTTTGCAAAATATGTTTGATTTTGTCTTTCTTGGCTTCATGCTTAGAGTGCTCATTTCCCAGTGAAATAAAATTGTGATGTCACCAAAAGTAAAAGACAGTAGCTATAAATGCTGATTTCCATGGGAAATGACAGGAACATTTTTCATGAAAGCACATAAAAAGCAAACTTATTTAAAGGCAAATTTTAACTTTTTTTCCCCATTATTCATCAGTGACTTTGAGAGATCTGTCAATTCTCTCTCCTGTGGAATTTGTCACATTTCATATTCATTTCTATCAGCGGATGAAGTGCATTGCTCTTTAATGAAAGGATTTCCCTCTGTTTTTCAATAAGGCATTCCAAATCCCACTCATAACTTTTAGAAAGCTCACTCATTTGCAAGTGTCACAGCTTCATGGCCCGAGTTTTGAGTACTCCTTGATCTACCTGCCTTTTTTTAAAGAACATATAATCTGTGGTGGACGTTGTCTCTGCGTCCTGACCCACCCTGTGGAGCACTCACTCCTACATATTCCCCCCAAACAGTTTTCCCCCAACTTGCTCATAAAATTCACCAGCAAAGGTCTAAGATAGTAATTATCTTAAGTGCTGTACTCACTGATGTTAAAATCTAACACTGTTCCAAAGATCCATTATCCAGCAAACTGTCACCACATTGTATCCATGAGTAGAACGTTTCATTAAAGGCGAGTTTAAATGCATGTGCTTCAGCAGATCTGGATCAAGTTAATAGGCTACAGTGATTTAAAGCTTGTATTTTGTCTTTGACATAAACATTGCATCATTCTTAACACACACACACACAACTTCTGTCTCTACACTCCTTCCTGGAAGGCTCTATTGATCACTTTCATGACAATGAGGCTAATGTAACCCAAGTTCATTAAAGTATTTCAGCCAAGACCACACTAGCAACTTTGGGGAGAGGAATGTGGACCTGGGAGAACAGGGAATGGCACATTTTTGCTATTTGTCTTTGTTAACTTTTTGAAGACCTAATATAAATGACAATGTGACATTAGTGAGCCTCATAATGGGAAGATGTGTCTGATACTATCTGGGTTCGTTCAAAGCAGTTGTAGGACACGAAGTGCTCAGAGATTATCCTTGACCTGCAAAGAATCCAGAAGAAGCAGAGGGAGAGAGTCATGAAGGGTGAATCAAGAGGGTGTAAGAATACTCTGGAGTCCAGAGTAGAGTCCTATCAGTCACAAGGAGTCCAAAGTATAGGAGGACATGGTTTGGGGACCATTGATAAGAACACAGTTAAACTAATTACTTCTGAGCACATATAATTAATAATTGCGTTATGAAAGCTGAACGGAGGGAGGGAGAGAGGGAGGGAGGGAGGGAGGGAGGGAGGGAAGGAGGGAGAGAGAGGAGAGCAAGCACTGCACTGATGTTTTATCAGCTGTGTTTAAGAGTGCATGTTCTTGCCTACTCCATGCAGGGAACTGTACTAGGTTCTAAGAATATAAAGAAAAATAATAAAATAACAGACAGCCCTCGCCACCAAAGGATTTACCATCTAGTTTCACGATGGCAGGAATGGGCTCCAAGTAGGCTTCTCAGAGGGATAATGACGATGTCCCTGGGAAATGCACTGAGTCATTCAGTCTGGCAGAAAGCTTTCAGGCAGCTGCCCAGACACCTGCCATACTTTGACCCCCAGGGACACAGGCACAAGCAGCGACACTGGGAGGAGGTCAGGCTAAGATGCCCACAAGGCACGTTCCCATGATAACTGTGTCAGATGCGTGTTTTGTGTCTGGTCCTCCAATCAGTGGAGCCTATCTTGGAGAGCGAGGGTCCACATCCATAACTAAGCCTTGTCCAAGGGATGGTCATGGTCTTTGGGGCTGAGATGCCGGGTGTGGCCTGCCAAGCCTCAGACTCCAGCAGATTGATCTGATCGTATTCCACAGTCGATGATTACATATTCCTGCTTTGATTCTACACAGCTTGTTTAGAAGACTGAGGTCTTAACTTCTTAGGGAATCTGGCACACATGCAGCCAGAAAGGTGCCTAAAATTGGACTGGGGGGAGAAAGAAAACAGCAGGAAAATTCCACTGAGGCCAAAGCGTTATTCACTGGACTCTCATTCTCTGGCCAGTCGTCATGTGACGAGCTGGTAAACAGCAGGGAGAGGATCCCAGTGTGTCTGCTGCGCCTTTCAGTTTTGACATAAGGAGGTGATCAGCTCTGCCTCCCACTGCTCCCTGTTTTGATTTTTCAATTCTTAACTATTCCACTGGTTGCTGATGAGTTTTAACTTCAGGGGAAATGCCTAGCTTTGCTTTCTCCATTCTTTTTTTTTTTTTTTTTTAATATTTTTATTTATTTCTAGGAGAGAGAGAGACAGCGTGAACAGGGGAGGGTCAGAGAGAGAGGGAGACACAGACTGTGAAACAGGCTCCAGGCTCTGAGCTGGCAGTCAGCACAGAGCCCGACGTGGGGCTCGAACCCACGAACCGCGAGATCATGACCTAAGCGAAAGTCGGACGCTTAACCGACTAAGCCACCCAGGCGCCCCTGCTTTCTCCATTCTTAAAAGGAAGAGTATACGTTTAGGAAAACTACCCGACACTGGGATGTTCCAGCCCTGGCCGGTGATCTTTCCAGGAATATGGTGCTAATGACACATTCATCCATATGTTGACTTTTTTTTTTTTCCTTAGAGAATGAACTCTTGTTCTTTTAATGTTTAATCTTACGGTTTCACTTTAATGTGTTTCTACAGCACAGTTAACCCATGTTGAGGCCTGAGTTCTTGTCTTTATTGTGTTTATTTTACCTACAGTCTTTCCAGCCTTCTTGTTCCCTTTCTTGGCTTCATGTTTTTGTCTACTAAATAACTATTTTTCAGTGTTTCTATTTGAGTTAAGACCCATCTAGTAGCTATTACCAGAATAGGAGTTTGGATACTCCATGGACTAGCACTGTGATTAGTTAGTAACTGTAATCTAGGAACATAGTTGCCTTTCTGGAAAAATCAGTCAATCGTTCTGCCCTTCACTTCTTGGGAATCAATGATTCAGAATAAAAGAAAGACATTGAGAAATCTATATAATGTAATACAGTAGAAACAATTAAAATGTTTTGGCAGAGATGCCATATAAGATACATAATACAACACTGGCTTCCATCTTGGGCAAAGAAAACCTTGCCCAAACAAACTCCTTGGCTTTTTCTGGCTCCTCTTTACAGCTGCACATGTCAAAAGAGCTGTCGATAGTCAATGAATGCCCTTCCTCACTTTCTATCTTCTCCTTACCTTAGCTTGGTCATTTCCATCCCTTTGCCCAGGCCGCCAGTGACCATGTTGCTAAGACTGGTGATCACTTCTTTGGCACCCTCTTTCAGCACTTGGCTGAGTTGATCACTGTCTCCCCTAAACTTTCTCCCCTTACTTTTCTTGAACCACATTCTCTGGCTTTTCTCCTATAAGAGTGATCATTTTCTTTTCTTTTCTTTTCTTTTTTTTTTTTTTTTATGTCTTTATTTTGAGAGACAGAGAGCGAGCGGGGGAGGAGCAGAGAGAGGGAGACCCATAATTCGAGGCAGGCTCCAGGCTCTAAGCTGTCAGCCCAGAGCCCAATGTGGGCCTCAAACCCACAGACTGTGAGATCATGACCTGAGCCAAAGTCGGACACTTAACCGACTGAGCCACCCAGGTGCCCCAAGAGTGATCATTTTCAATGACTTTGGCTGAGCCCTCTCCTTCTGCTCTTTCTTTAACATTGGTGTGTTTTGAGGATTGGCCCTAGGTCACTTTCACATTTTCTGATCATGTTCTCCCTAATGAATCTCATTTAGTCTTTCAAAGACCAATACAGGGGGGCGTCTGGGTGGCTCAGTTGGTTAAGTATCTGACCTCAGCTCAGGTCATGATCTCACGCTCTATGGGTCTGGGCCCCACATCGGGCTCTGTGCTGACAGCTCAGAGCCTGAAGCTGCTTCAGATTCTGTGTCTCCCTCTCTCTCTGCCCCTCTCCTGCTAGCACTCTCAATAATAAATATTAAACATTTTTTAAATAAAGACCAATACATGTTGATGACTTTCAAATTTACATTTTCAGATCCAGATCTCATGTGAAACTATGGCTTGACAGCTCCCTTTGGACATACCATAGGCATCTCAAAATTAACTGTTCAAAACTCAACTCTTGATTTCAACTCCACCCCTACCTCCAATCAATATTGTTCCCAACAACTTTAACATCTTACAAGTGGCACACCAGCCATTATCCAGCTGCTCAAGTTCAAAGCTTATGAATCTTCCTTGATTATTTTATATCTTTCTCTCATCTAACACCTAACTTAACAGTAATTCCTAGCTGTTTAATTTTAAAATATGCCCTGCATCTGTCCACTGTGACCAAAACTACTCCTCCCTTTAGTCTGGACTACTCCCAAAACTTGTCCCTCTGCTAATACTCTTTCCTCCTCTAATCCATTCTCCACCAAAAGACAGAGAGATCCTTTTAAGAATGTTACCAGTTCATCTTACTACCTCACTTAAACTCTTCAGTGCCTTCCCATTCAGTGTATAATAAAATCCCAAGTCCTTAGCACACCTAGCAAGGCCAAGTGTGTGTTCTGGCTCCTGACTCAGTCTCCAACTCTTTTCTCTTACCCAACTATCCCCCGACCTTTCTGTTCCTCACACAGGACAATCTGGTTCCTAACTCAAGACCTCTGTAGGCCTGCCCCTTCTGTTTACAGAATTTTCATCAAATCAGCAGAGGGCTGTATCCTTCTCCAATACCATTTCACTTCAAACATCACCTCTCCAGAGAAGCTTCCCTGTTGTCTGCTCCAATGTGCCACTCTACCTTCTCCATTATGCTTTGCCATATGAACTTGTGCTTTCTAATCAGATTTATGCATTTGGTAAGTTATCATTTGTCTCCTTTCATTGGAGTTTGAGCCCAAAGATAAAAGGGACCATAAGTCTCAGGTATTACTCTATTCTCTGGGGTTAATCCCTTGGCGCATAACATATAATCACAGATTTGAAGTAGATGTTTCGATAGACAGGAGAACCAGTGCCTTCCACAGTCTTCATAATCCTGTATTCAATGGAAGGATACATGTAAAAACTATTATTTAAACTTAACAGTTTATGCACAGCCTTATGTGCATATCATTACCCCAAATGCTCCTCTGATTCCATTCCTGATCATATCATATAGTCATACATACTTTCCCATTTATGGAGAACATAGCTCTCTGGAAGGAATTTTCACATCTGACAGGTTACATACATTAAATGGTTCCTAATATATAAGCAGATTAAAGGATTCTTCCAGAAAAGCCCTAGACAAAATGTCCTAAAACTCTGAGGACACTCAGACAACTTAAAAAAATCCAAAGAATAACACCTTCTGAAAACACAAATGCAATTATAAAAATTCAAAAATTCATAGTTGCTAATTGTTAATTTGGTATGAACATCCATGGGTGCCTCAATACAATAAGCACAGCACTAATGCCACATGAGGTGTTTTTATCTATGACTGTACTCATGGTAACAGATTTATTAAACACACAGGTTCAGTAACTTTAATATTTTAAATCAGCCTCATGCTGATGGGTATTAAGTACTTCTTCCATCTATTAACAGTTAAGTGACCCATCTATGCTTTCATCTGCAGGAAGAAAAATATCATAGAAGACTTGACACTTTGCCTTTGATTCTGGAGTAAGTACATTTTTCTCCTGTATATGACAAATACCAGAAGAATGGATAATGCAACCAGAAGGACTGATTTTGGAATTCCTTTCTATTGGGTTTATTTTACTCACATCAAGTGGTGTAGAACTTTCTTGAGTCTTTTCACTAGATTATTCTTTGCCTATTATACAATCTTGTCAGCATCAAAATATTGCATCACAGGGTATAAAAAGTAGGCGGTCTCCTTGAAACACTAAAAATTCCCAGAGGCCAAAAATATCAAAACCAGATGCTCTCCTTAGGGTGCAACTTCTGTTTTCTGTGCTTCTTTTATATTATCAGCAAAGATTAGCTTGTGATAATCTGGAGCAATAGAACTGATTCCCAGGTGCTTCTCCAACAAGACAGTTGAGATGCTTACTTTGCATAGATATTAGATGGCTGTGTTGCTCAAGTTCCTTATATAGAGGAAACTTCTGGAGAGTTTTACTTTACCATCAGGCTTTTCTACTGTCATGATATAAATAGACACTTGCATGTATTTTATTCATTAAAAGAATCTCTGCTTAATTAATTGTTATAACTCTATTTTAGTTTTTTGTTTTCCCCTTTAGAGCAGAATGTCTAACTTGTTAAAGAATGAACAAATAGGGGGCGCCTGGGTGGCTCAGTCAGTTAAGCTTCTGACTTCAGCTCAGGTCATGATCTCACAGTTCATGAGTTCAAGCCCCGCATTGGGCTCTGTGCTGACAGCTCAGAGCCTGGAGCCTGCTTCAGTTCTGTGTCTCACTCTCTCTCAGCCCCTTCTCTGCTCACACTCTGTCTCTCTCTCCCTCAAAATAAATTAAAAAAAAAAAAAAAAAGAATGAACAAATAGTCATTAGTACTATTTTTGTGAGCTCCTATTACTAATTTGCAGTGGCAGTCTTCATCAGGCATGGACATTTGAAGTGATTCCTATGAATCCCTCCTCCTTCCCCTTAGTCTTGGATCTGTAATTGTTGATATCTCCTTATAGGAGCCGGAGTACACATTTACAACACAGCCTTCACTGCAGTCTTAGAAAATATGTACTGATTTCAATCATTTTAACTAAAGAACTTATTGGAAAATATTTCAGGCTTAACAATTTGAAGGCCATTGATATACTGTTTTCTGGAATTGATTTCCATTTCTTATTTAAAGGAGCTTGGTAGAAGGATCGTGGTGAAATGCAGCACCCTGGAATATCTTGCCCTGGAATTTCTCAATAAGGCATAAGAGCTAAGTTTCAAGAGAATTTAAATCATCAACATGATACAATATGGTGCAAACCATTAAAGCAATTCTTGAACTTCAATACGATGATTCAAATGGGAAACACTATGAAGACAATCCTTTCATGAAACCATGACTCTTCATTTTTTTCATCTTTCAAGCAAAAGGTAAGTGTAGTTTTCTACATGATTCAATCTTTCACTAATGAGTGCTGAGAACAAGGTGGTGATACACATCTGTATAAGCTATGACCTCTCCATTGAGCGAGAGATTCCAAAGAGAAAATTATGTAATCTATCATTTAATAAAATGGAAGAAAGAGGTGAACAGGAACAATATAAGCTATGACTTCATCAAGGAAGGGATACCAGATAGAAACCATACAAGGGATTCTTTAATAAAACAGAAAAAAAGTAGACACACCAAAAACATATTCCCCCGGTGAAAGTAAAGTGTAGTTAATAATCTTTGATGATGCAAAAGCCAGTGCAGGGCCTATTATCTCAACCAAACTGTGCACAGGGTGTGATGTTGTGGGATTCTCATGCTCTGCGGTCTCTGTTGGATATACTGCCCTACCCAAAAGTCTTGGGTAACATTTATACTAAAATTTACTGCTTTAATTCTTCAGGAATGGCAGTGACAAAGTCTTGCTGGATGGAACTCTTATTGGACTCTTGATGTCCAGTTTGGTTTCCTCAAGAGGCATATGTGGTTGAGATGCCTCAGCCTGGACTCTGCCAAATGCTCCCACTAAGAAGAAGGGAATTGGAGGAAACAGTAAGCCCCGTAATATGAGCAGCCGGGATTGCCTCACACCATCCATTCCGCAGGTGAAAAGCAAACTTCTGAACTTGGTGAGATGACGCTGGTAGAAAGAGTGCCTGGGGAAATTATCCAGCAATGTCCCAACAGACAAAGCACAACATTTCTCTGTTCAATTTGTTGGCCGTGAGAAAGAAAGAAGGGGAAGGTAACTCCGGGGATGTCACGGTCGCATCAATCCCTCCCTCCTGCCACCTCACACTCAATGACTCAGTCAGGGTGGCAGCTGATTTCTGTTGGTTAATGTAAGTGCACCTGCATTATCAGAGTTCAATGGCAAGACCACCCACTGAGCACTTTCTTAACAGGATATCATTTTGGAAGCTGGGAAAGCTATTTATTAAATTGGGCAAGGTATCAAGTACAACTTCCATCAGAGAATCTAAGAGAGAAGTTAAGAAATCTGACCAGCCTCACACTAAGATAACATAAACTTGGGGGTGCCTGGGTGGCTTAGTCAGTAGAGCATCTGACTTGATTTCAGGTCAGGTCATGATCTCACAGTTCGTGAGCCCTGCGTTGTGCTCCGTGCTGATGGTGCGGAGCCTGCTTGGGATTCCCTCTTCCTCTTTCTTCCACTCTGCCACTCATCCTCTCTCCTTCTGTCTCTCAAAACAAACAAACAAACAAACAGAAAAACTCAATTCAGGAGGTCTGCCTCCAAAGTGCACTCTCTCTTCTCAGCCCTTCTGCTGCAGTAGGGAAAGAGAGCCATAGACAGATTTCACTCTGTGGCTCCTTGTGTGAGTGACCTTCCATATAACTTCCTGACACCCTCATGGATGACACATTGCTTAACATGGCAATGCATTCCCTAATGATCAAATCAGACACCCATTTGGTATTATCTTATGCTTTCTTATTTAACTAGTAATGATAAATGGCATAGTTAATTAAAAAAAAATCCTTCATGCCTAAGGAAAGCTCTAGCTAACCTATGCTCAGACATCACTCCAACAAACCTCGACAGAACCAACTTGAAAGGAAGAAAAAGCCACACTGATTAGCCGAGAGATCTTGGATAAGTACTTTGGACAGTTCCTTTATCTGGTTGAAACAGGAAAAATGACTTAGGTCAGAGAGTTGATACAGAAATAAAAAAGAGGATGGTAGGCTGGATAATGGCCCCATCCCGGTCCTCAGAACCTAATTATGTCACCTTACATGGCAAACCAAGAACTTGGCAGATGTGATTAAATTAAGAACCCTGAGGTGGATAGACTAACTTGGATTATCCTTATGAGAAGAAAGCAGTAGTGCTAGAGGCAGATAGAGACAAGAAAGTACATGGAGAATAATAGGGGAGAGAGTCTGAGAGGAGAGGGGGAGAGGGAGAAGGAGGTGGAGAGACTGGAAGGTTCTATGCTGCTGAATTTGAAAATGGAGGGAGGGGCTAGGAGTCATGGGATTCACTCAGACTCTAGAAACTTGAAATCAAGGAAAAGGATTCTCCCTTGAAGCCTCTCGAAAGAGCCAGCCCTGACAATACTTTGACATTAGCTCATGAGACTGATTTTGGACTTCTAACCTCCAGAATCGCGGGATAATAAATTTGTTCTTTTTTAAGCCATTATATTTATGATAATTTGTTATAGCAGAGCTAGGAAATGGATACGGTATATGTAAAAACACTTAACAGACTACAAGGCACAGTATGAGGACTCAGAAAAAAATTAGTTCCTTCTTTTCTCCCTTCCCTCATGAAAAAGCAATCTAGCAGCCCAAATCTAAGACAGCTTCAAAGGGCACCTGGGTGGTGCAGTTCGGTAAGCGTCCGACTTCGGCTCAGGTCACGATCTCATAATTCTGGGTTCGAGCCCCGTGTCAGGCTCTGTGCTGACAGCTCAGAGCCTAGAGCCTGCTGCAGATTCTGTGTCTCCCTCTCTCTCTGCCCCTCTCCCACTAGCACTCTGTCTCTCCTTCTCAAAAAACAAATGTTAAAAAAACCCTTAAAACAGCTTCAACAACACTTTTCCTGGCATCCTAAATGACTTATGCAATACGTTCAGCAATGCCCTAAGAGGACCTGCTATGACATTACGATAAAGATGGGTACGTTCATTATTCAACCACGAACACAAAAGGACCAGTTAGTCATTCCACTGAAGTCTGCAGAGAAGAAAAACAACTTTGCCCCCAAGGAGAGCCAGAAAGCCTACTGCTTCACTAAACCCCCACCTGGGGTACAGATCCAGGTTCAACAGGGGTCCATGCCTTGCGTGACTATTACTTTTGACTGGAATGCCTAATTCTGTCATATTCAGTCCATAGCATGGTCCCAGATGAAGGGAGACCCTGTAAAAATGCTTTGAATTACACTACTTTAAAACAAAGACAGCCTATAAATTGGAGAGGGTTTATTTTCTTTCCATGACAAAAGCAAATCCACTTTTTACTACTCCAGAGGCAAAATTTATTTCCACTGCCTATGCGGTTGGGAGAGAAATTCTTGTTTTGCTCTGAATCCAGCTCCCATCAATTCCTGAGAGTCTCTTACATACTCCAGGGAAAAACGCCCTCTGTTTTCTCAGGTTTGATAAAGAACCTTCTATTGCACTGACAGCGTGCTCAAGAAACGGCCGAGGCTTTTCCTGTAGGATGTGAGACTTAAGAAAAAAGTCAAAAGGCCTAAAGGTGGCCTTGGTGCTAATGCAACGTGTTACATTTCCCACCTAGTGAAAAAAAAATCATAATTTTCAGTGTTTACATATGAGAGCACTTTTGGGGCAAGAATATAACTCTGAGAAAAATCTCTGCTAACATTTTTCATTCCCTCCTCTCCCCCAATCTCATAGCACAAATAGTCACTTTATTCAAACATAGTTTTTAGTCTCTAAAAATTCATCTCATTTGCATCTAGGAAAAATATCACAACATTTGAAGAAAGAAAGTAAAGAGCTGAGCAATGCTGAAAAGGTTTCAGAATTCCTAGACACCTCCCAATGGCAACAGCTATCACAGCCCCCAGCAGGTTGCATGAGTGAGGCTTGCTGGGCTCGCCTGACATCGGCCTTCGACTCCAAGGACCGAGGTCAGTGGTGGGCGATGCAGTGAAACAGGGTTAGTAACTATCCAAGATGGCGGCCGCTCAGCCTCTGGGAGCCTCAACTCCCTCTGAGGCAACTGCCAATATAGAATATTAAAATGGGTGGCATTTTATTTTATCCTAATAGGTGCTGGAACAAACTCTTTTGCTCAGCATACACCCTTGTCCTTGAATGAAGCACTCTGAAGAGCACCGCTGTTTGCCATAGTGACTGTGGATGAAGCAAAGATAATTTGTGGTAAAGGGCGGGCAGGAAGGGACACGTGGCACCCTCAGACCATAATTCGGTCTCTGGCTCTACCAGGGCTGCCTCCGGGAATCATCCTCTATAGGAAGGGCATACAGATGGCTATTGGCTAATGTTTTTGTATTTCCTTATATCTAGTAGATCATGTCTTACTGATTTTATTAACTAAAAGAAGAATTCTCTTCCCACTTAATTGCATGCCAGACTGAAAAAAGTATAAGCATTCATTCTAATTCTAGAAACATATTTTTCCAAAGCCCTAACAAGAAAAGTACTGCATTCTGGGCATCAGACCCTGGGAGCCGACTCCCAACATCAATAGCAAAACACACTGTGGTACCAAATTATGTTTTATTAGACATCTTTAGTACAAGGTCTTTTTCTTCTTTCAAAGTGTCTCTCTTCCCTAAAAGGTTCCTTTTTAAAAAACTAGGAAATGCCCTTATAATACCTTATAGTGCCTCTCTTGATGGTCCCATAAAGCCTCTAGCACTCAGGATGCCATAGCTCTAACTCTGAGCTACCTAAGGTCAAAATGTGGCCATTGGACTACACAGAGGCCACATATCACTGGGCCAGGAGTGACACCTGTTTCTGGGGGCTCAGGGACTCTTCAGAGAAGTATGTAGTGCAGATGAGGTCAGTACCTGACTTATTGCTTTTGTCAAAGCTGGTACTATAAATATTAGGTTATATAATCTGTCTACTTGGAATTTCAGTTCCCTCAGCATCATGAGATTTTGAAGTAGATTCTGGAGGTGATGGAAAAGAAAGTTAAATATGTCTGTCAGAACCAAACTGATAGAGTCACTACTGTTTGGGGAAGGAAACCATCTATCCTAAAATGTTTGAAATCTACAGAGAAAAACAATCAAGAACACTAAGTGCTGCTTGTTGAAACTGTGGAATTTTCTAGAACCCAGATTTAAAATATTACTACTGAACACAGGTATATGAAAATATACTGGATAACAACCCTAAATTAATAATGGTCTATACCTCTTAAAGTTGAATCTAGAATTCGATATACATAGATATCAAAGAATTAAACATTCATTACTGAAAACCTTTGCTGTACATGTTGTAATAAAATGCTTTTTAAAATTTAACTATGAGATTGGCTACTAATACCAGTGACAGTACGATGTTCATGGCCATATCCCAGTGCCTAGAATCATGCCAGACACAAATTATGTGCTCTGTCAATCTTCGCTGAGTAGATCAAGTGAACTTAACCCACTTTTTACAGAAGGGAATCTGATCACTATTCGTCAGTCTATACACAAAAGTCTAGTATCAAAATCTAAAGAATGCTTTTTGGCGGGGGGTGGGGGAGGGAAGGAGAGCTGTGGAGGGGAGGGGGAGAATCTTAAGCAGGGTCCACACTCATCACAGAGCTCAACGAAAGGCTCAATCCCACAGCCTTGAGATCATGACCTGAGCTGAAATAAAGAGTCAGATGCTCAACTGACTGAGCCTCCCAGGGGCCCCTAACGGATATGTTTTTGCTGCTACCCCCATAATACATTTGGGTGAAATTTCAGAGAAAGGACTAACTCAGTACAATTTAACACATAATAATGAAGCATCTTTTATGTGCCAAATCCTGACTGCTCCCAGCACAGGCACGGCGATGCATGCTCTCAGACAGATGGGGCGGGGTACTCACAGAGGGTCACTTGCTAATCGTCACTTGCAGACATGGGAACTGGGGTCCCTGGTGACAGATTCACAAACCCAAGAAAAACAAGGCAGTCACGTGATGCCCCGCCATCACCGGAAGTTAGGCACGTTAAACACAGGGCCCCTTGTGTATTTATGGCTACCCCCCCCCCCGCCCAAAGCCTAGCCGTCCCACCTGCTCTCCACCATCCCCGATGACACACAGCTTTGCCTGCCACACCTGCTCGTCGTCGTCTCTCACTTTTACCGAGCTTTGTCCTAACCTATGTGTTGTTCTGATGTGCGTTTCTACGCATCCCCCACAACAGGACAGACCCAGTCACGACAACGGGTTCCCTGCCGGACCCTCCACCTCAACTCCCGTCACCTCCGTCAGGAACGACTTGGAGTATTTCATCCCACGTGGACTGCACGTGGGCAGCACAGGAAGCACTGTGACGGCGCAGGGGGAGGCCCAGATTTCAGCGAGGGCACAGGCTACCAGAGCACTGCGATTTCACAAAAGTGAGTGTCTCAACCAAGCGGTATTAATAACAATGACGATGACCATTACTGGAGTTTTCCAGCCCTGTGCTGACGGCCATTGGTGTGATGCTCACACACGGGTGATCCTGGAGTTGCTGGGTCTGGGTCTGCAACGCCATCCCTCCTCTTTGGTTTATGACCCCACCAAGTGCCCAGCCCGAGGCTGAGCGCGGGCAGTCGGCCGTTCCAGATTCTTTCTGATGCCCGTGAGGAATGAACGGCGTGCTCGGTGTCAACAGCAACAACAGTCTTCTAATCATGCCTCAAATAGTGCGGAAGTGAGACTGAAAAATGCCTTTTACCTGCTGACGCTTTTCGAACTCCAGCTTGATCCGGGACTTGATACAATTGCACGTGTCTTGGTAGGTCTGCTGCAGAGCGAGCTCCATGAGGTGCTTGTGGTACGCCCCCGCCAGGCTCCCACAGATGAAAATGATCACGTTGGCCAGGATCTAAGGAGACAGAAAGAGCCTCTCAGTAGGGCGAGTGTTCCTAAGTTACGAACACAACGGTAACAAAATGCACATTAGCAACGCAAGAGAGGACGCCGCAGGAAGTCAATTTCGTTTGTTTCCAAACTAACATTTTTACTTGCTTAAAGGAAACAGCCATTGCCTTCAGGGATTCTAGCCCCTTCCTGGATCCTTGCCCTTGGATGGATGGCTCTGAGGTCCCCCCCTTGTCTTTAAGCTCAGCTGTGTGATTTCAGTAGGAGTGACTGGGGGTCAGGTGGAGCCCAGGCTGAGATGGCCGGCAATGTGTCTTGTGCTTCATCAGAAAGAACATACCCTGGTGAACCCACGGGTTCCAGAAAGATGAAAGACTCACGGAGCAGAGGCAACCAGACAGCCCACAGTCTACTGTTCGGCGCCACTGAGACTTTGTGGTTGTTACACGGCATTACTTCAGTACTAGGTGATTGATCCATGGTGCTCTCCCATCCAAACTGTACTCACTGAGCCTGGATCAGTGATATTCCCTATGATCTTCTCTTGAGATAGGAATATAGCAGCTTCTCAAACCACAGTACTCTCTACTCTTCTGATGATAAAAATTCATGTCCATCAAAATTGGGGGAAGGGGAAGAAAACGAAAAAGAAAAACTAAAAAGAACGTGTGATAGTCCTACCCAGCAAGCACACCCCACTGTCCATATGGCCTTGTCCCCACCCCATGATCCTCTGCATTCTCAAAATTGTTCCCAGACTTGGTTCTGCCAAGACCTTTCTCTTGTTCCAAAGGACCAAATTCATTCTAAAGGCAGTGATTTACTTTTCTATTGCACATCCATTGTGCAGAAACAGGGTTTCAAATGCTTAGCTAACATTTAGTTCTACGACTACACAACAAATCAGTTATGTCCACGCTGTTGGACACTTAATTCAATATTCTTTGTATCTGCCTAGAGGCCACCCTCAAGTATAACAATTTGGCCTCATATTTCATCTTTCCCTTAGGTCGATTCATAAAATGCACTGAGTCAGAAGCCATGACTATTTTCTACGTTTTAAATACATATTATGAAATTGCTTTGAGGGAACATTCCACTTGTATTCTTTTTTTAAGTTTATTTATTTTGAGAGAGAGAGAGAGAGAGAGACAGACAGACAGACAGAGAATCCCAAGCAGGCTCTGCCCTGTCAGCACAGAGCCAAGTGCGGGGCTAGAGCCCATGAACTGTTGAGGTCACAGCCTAAGCTGAAATCAAGAGTCAGCTGCTCAACCGACTGAGCCACCCAGGCACCTCTGGGCTTATATTCTCACCAACAGTGTAGGACGCCGTCTTTCCAGTGTGTGCACTCCTATCTAGCACACTACGGACACAGAGCAAGGGGTAATGACATATAAAACGGATTAGTACTGATTTCTCTCTTACGTATTTAGGGAAAGACCGGCAGGTCTATCAGAAGATGGGCGGCCACACCCAGATAAGGTGCCGACACCCCCTCCTCCACACGGCCTCAAGTCCCCCCAGCACGGCGCTAACGGCCTTAACAACAAAGGCAGGGTATCAGCTTCCAAGTTTTGTTCTTCAAGAGCTTGTTGCCCCTACTGATCATCTGACTGAGGAGGCTGGAGAAGGATCCGGACACCAGGGGCTAAGTCTCCGCTCCTCCCAGGGGGCCTTCCCTCATCCCCTCTCTTCTCAGCCAAGGGAGCCCGTGGGCCCTGGAGCCCCTGTGCTGGGGGCAGGAGGAGGTGGGCAATTCAGGGGAGCGGAGCCAGGACCATGTGGCCCGGATCCGAGCCACACCGCCAAACAGTGGTAACATCAGCAAAGGTGATGTCCCGTTCTCCGTCCACCTGACGTCGTCCTCACTCTCCGCAGGTTCTGAACACGGGTGGGAGACGGGACTCCGTGAGCCCTGGGAAACCCCATTCTGGGGACGGAGGGACAGCAGGACAGAGCTGGAAATGGGAAGAATGACTTGATGAGCTTCTCTGTGAATACGGACGCCCCATGGAAGCAGGGGAAGGGCAGGTCAGACCAGAGGGCCTTCCAGCTGTCTGGCCTGCGTGTGTCGCGGTCCTGGAGGCCGAGAGCTCCTGCAGCTCGGCCAGCTCTCCCCGCGGCCCCGGAAATGTCACGTCACGCATCCCACGCACCCGCGTGTCCTCCTCCTCCAGCAGTAGGGGACATTAAAGCACCAACATTGGGCACTGCTGTGTGTGTGTGATATGTGCACATGTGGCATGTTTGTCATGTGCGTGCACGCAGTGTGTATACGTGTGCGTCATGTGCATGGTGTGTGTGACCTGCACGTGTGATGTATGCATGTGACACTTATGTGCCTATGCGAAGTCTCCGTGTGACTTGTGTGACATATCTGTGTGTGTGTGGCATAGGACATAAGCGATGCCTGTGACAGCTGTGTGCATGCTAGGCGTGCAATTCACACACATCACGTGTGGCTTTGCGTGATGTATGTATATCTCTGTGTGATATACAATGTGAACGTGGGACACACACATGGTCTGATCAGGGGGCATGTGTGCTGGTCATGTGTGTGTAAGTGTGAGCACTGGCCCAGAGCGGGGGAGCGTGTGGCTGTCTTCACTGCTGTTCCCAAGCCTTCCTAACTGCACGGGGCTGTCCGCCCTCCACGGCCACGCTTTTGCATGTCACCTCTGCGAGTGTCAATCACGTGAGCACGTGAGCCAGCTGGGGGGCTTCCTGACTCATCGGGGCGGAGGAGCCCCCTCCTCCTGCTGTCGGGATTGAGTTTAGTGTCCTGCCCAATGGCGACTGTTAATTCCGCCCCGTCGCGCTCTCCTCCTGCAAAACTACCGTCCACTTTGCTAAAGATTCTCCGAACTTGGTCACTGCTGGATTTGCTTTGAAGGATCGTGCACCAAAGAATGCAGACAAGGAGGGGAGCCAACGCAAACCAGACTGCTCAGATTTAGAGAATGCGGCCTCATTCCTTATGAGGCACAGCTGAAATAATAATTTAGTGATTACCTCGGAGAGATTCATCTTTTTCTCCTTAAAAAAAGGCCTTCAAAGCACAAGTGTCAACATGTTAGGAAGTCAGTTCCTCCAAAATGAGAACTGAATGTAAGCGACAGAGCCGGATGACGCTGTCACCTGTCCCCAGGGGCCCTGCCCTCTGCAGGATGCACAACTGGGGCCCTTCTCTGAGGACACTGATGCCACGCTGGGATGGCAAGTCCCACCTCCTCCTGTATTCTTCTGGGGATCCCAGTCCATGTCCTCTGAATTCTCCTGGCTCTGGAGCAGGAAGGAAGTGTGCTCTGGTCCGATGGCAGGGCTGCCCCTCCCTGTGGCCCTGCGATGGGGCAATCTATGGTCCCTGCCACCACCCCACCCCTTGGCTGAGGCTGTGCTCCCCTCAGGAGAAACATGGCCACCCTACTCAGGCCAGTCAGCCCCTAGATCTCAGCTCCCACTTGAGTCTGGGCTTCCCTTTTCCACAGCCAGCTACATGGCGGCCCATTTCCCAGTGGAACCAATGGCCGCAAATGTCACAACTCTTTGCTTGATGACCGTAGCCCCTTCTTCCCACACACAGGGACCACGAGGGCAACAGGCTGCCTCTGCCCATCTGGGGACCGCGGTCTCCTCCACTGTGATGCCTGTGCGTGCCAGCACTGCTTCCCTGAGCGACTGTCAGGGATTAAGAAGCTTCTCTAAAATTCTACAAGGGAGCCTGTCTGTCCCAGGGAGGAGGAGGCTCCCTAAAGACCAGTGTGGCTGCCCTCCAGCGCTGGTCTCTGCCCGACACAGTTCACAGAACCTAAGGAAAAGCCATTCATGCTGGATGTTGCGTTGCTTCAAATAACACGGAACTGGAAAACCTCCTGGGCTGTAGGTCGTTGGAAAGAATGCACTCACCAGTTTCTATTTCACTGGGCAAAGGGAAATGCTTAAGAAATAAATGAAGGGTTTTAATGCCAAGTAAAATATGATATTTTTCTGATGGAAAAAAATGAATTAAATTAAGTTTTCTGATACATGGTTTCACCCTGGAACACTGTACTCTTCAGATTAATAGAACCGGCCCTGGCGTTTTTATAATGACACGAATTTGCAAATGTGATTGATTCCCTAAAGCATTTTCCTTTCCAAACGGTACATTCATATAATGACTTCGTATAAACATAAGGCACCAAGGCAGTGCTTTGGTGAAAATTTTCTTTTCAAAAATAATATCCCAGCCTTTTCATTTTCCAGAAACCTGATAGGCAGAACACATGATAAACACACACACACACACACACACACACACACACAATCATTTTCACAACATTGGCTTTGTTTTCTAACAGCGAACCATCAGGATGCCTTCTTTTACCCTGTTCTGCATTTAGCTACTTGTACCTCTGTCAGAAAACAGGAGAGGGAACCTGGGTTCCCACGAGCTGTCTTGGAAGAAAACAAATTGTTTAGGGTGAAATCGGCAGTCACAAGTTTACCCGGAAGAGTCAAACCCGGCCTTGGCAGGGTGCATGGCCCACGAGATAGGGTCTGGGTAAGCCTTCTGTGTCACTCCCCACCCCACACCAGCATGTGATGGAAGGGGTCCATTCTGCAACGCCGCTCAGCGACTCCCAGAACCCAACAAGCCAAACACACCTTGCATCTTTTCATCCTTGTAAAAATCCAGAAAAATAAAACCACCAGGAGGATGGGCATGTGTTATTATTTCATTTTACAGGCAAAGAAACAATCTAAAAAATTCGAAGACTTGAGGGCAGGCCCTCAGGCAGGCCGAGGCTCTCTGGATGAACCCTGTGCAATCCCACACTGCCCCAGTTCATAGGGGTCAAGCAGGATCATCCAGCAGGGTTCCCCCCTCTAATAGCGTGTGGGGAAGGGGTTTCTGAGGGATTTCCGAAGAGAAGTGTGTTACACTGTATGAAGCTCCTGGGTTCTTCCTTTAGAGCATCTGTATCTCATGCTATAAAGCACTTCCATCGTTTAAGTTATTTTTAGTGGCTGTGTTCTGGAGGCCACCTGCCCGCAGAGCTTTCAACCAGTGGTGCTGGCGTGTCTGCGTTCGTTCAAAGGAAAGTAACATGGGGGTCAAGCTCTTCCTAATGGATCATGTGACCAAGAGCAAAGGATCTGAAGGGGTATCTCATACGGAAGGAGAACACTGAAGTGTGTGGAGTTCTCTGTCTTTAAACCCCTCAGAAATTACCATGTGGCTCAGATGACCCCTCAGGAACTTTGTGACTCTGAAATATAATGCGTTTTAAAGACTGCAATATTCCCACTCTTCATCTTAGCTTAGGGGATGCAGTCTACAGCGTCCACAGAGGACAGCGGCGCACACATGTGAATGCTGAGGGGTAGGCTCCTGGGAATGAGTGGGTGACCACCACTCAATGACATGATTTCTCCAAGAATTCACAGCATGTGGTCGAATCAGAAAGGATATTACTGCATTTGAAACTGGTCATCATCTTAAGACAAAGCAGATCATAAATATGCAAAAACAACAATTATAAGTCAATGAAAAATAAAAGCAATACAAGAACGTGATGAAAAGGGCTGCAAATGAATATTCAGCAAGCTCACTGCATCTCATAAGCATCAAATTTGGCTTAAATAGAACAATGCTCTTGCTTGAGGGAAAAAACGATCAGGTAAAATTTTCCTTAACGAAGCTCTCAAACATGGATATGGAGAATCCCAATGCCATCTCCTTAGCATTCCTCGAAACTCCCAAAGAATTAAATTTGCTATATGCCCTGGCCTCAGGATTTCTGCTTGTTATCATTTAGTGCAGACCAGAAATACTGTGCTGTGGATAAGAACACCCAGAGATCCTGACATCATGTGTTAGAAATCTCTAATTTATAATCCTTCCAAATGGATAGTAGTAGTAGAGTGAGAAATGAAGCGTGGTGGACCGAATGCTTGTGTGTACCCCTCCCCCATTCATATGTTGAAACCCTACCCCCCCAATGTGATGGTGTTTGGAGATGGGGCCCAGGGGAGAAATTTGGGTTTCGGTAAGTCATGAGGATGGAGCTCCCCTGATGGGATTAGTGTTTTTACAAAGAGAGGAAGAAACCAGAACCCTCTCTCTCTGCCTCATGAGGACACAGGGAGAAGGTACACATTCTGGTGGCCATTCTCACAGGAACTGGGTCATCAGGTGCCTTGATCTGGGCCGCCCCAGCTTCCAAAACAGAGAACTAAATATCTGTAGTTTGAGCCGACCAATCTGTGGTGTTTCATCATGGCAGCCGAAGCAGACTAAGACAGAAAGGTGTAACGAAAATCGAGAGACCTACCACCTCAGTGGGCTCTGAGTTAAAGACTGGAGTTGAAAATCGGGAGGCAAATAAAATTTGATTTCCTACGGAAATGACCCAAGGAAATAGACAGTACTTCTGGTTGTGACTCTTATGGTTGATTCTCTTTTATATTACATCAGTTATTATTAAGGTTTTTGAATAGCATACACTATTATTTTTCCAGCCACATCTGGGTTGAATGATACAGAATCTCATACATAGATAGGGCTCAAGTCCAATGTCACAGGTAGAGAAAACTCGAGAGATGTTTGAGACCGTTGCTTGCCTCAGAAGTGTGCTGCCAGCTCATCACAAGCCAAAAAGAAGAGACGAGCCCAGAAGATACTCAAGACCTTCATAGAAAGTTCCTCCCGCAAGTGTAAGTCATCAAGAATGCAGCTTCCCAATAAGGAATGCTGACGTTTCCATGCAGAAAACCAAATGTGGTACTTCTCAGCTCAGTGTCTACAAATGTGAAATTGATGGGGAGAAGGTTGGCTTGACTGACAGTATAGAAGAACAAACAAGAAACAAAACACAGTTTCTAATCTTTGAACTCTGTAGGAAAAGACTACACTAGCCTCCCTCCATCGAGATTTATAGCTCACTCTACTTTCCGCAGAGGAGGGCACTTCTCTTGTCTATTTTGTCACTGACCTCAAGCAGGCAGAACAATCTTAGCTTTCAGGCTTAGCTCCTCTCCACCATGGCAGGAGAGAAGACCAAATGAGTAAGTTGCATGGGAAGGAGGAACCATTGTAACTCACATTGCACTTTCCTGGCATCCAAAGTGGGGCCTCTCATTTCCTTTGAATTGTGACCTATTCTCCTGGTTGTTTCTCCAGAGTAATGCTACCAGACATTTCTCTCCCTGCTTCCTTCAGTGTCAACAGAGACCTGCCTCCAACTCTGAGAGCACCTGATGATAAGGCTCATGTCTGTCTGGTCCTCAAAGCACACAGCCTGCTGGCCCAGGGATGTTTGGATGATTACACCTAATGTTCTGTTAATCAACCAATCAATGATTAACTGAACTTTATACCTCTCTTAATACTGAATAGAAATCATTATCATCTTGGTCTTTGGGAGTTCAAGTGGCTCACAGGTTAATTATCCCACCAAAGTTCTACTATGCTTATTTCAGAAACTCAAGGGACCAAATGGTCCTGGATCATCCAAAGGGCTTTTAATTGCAGGTCTCTGAATATTCCTAAACTCTCTCTCCCAGATGTAAAGACACATACACAACAGAATACATTTTGAGTGCTATGTCCCAATGCTTTTCAAAACTTTAGAAACAAGTAATTGTACAATAATTAAACCCAAATTGTACAAGTCTTAAGTCAGCTCCCCCAAGGATCTACACCAGGTGATATACAATAATCTGCCTAATTCAGGTGATTCCAGTGAACTTAAAAGTGAAAGCAAACAAGAAACTTTAACACACTTTAGTTTAGACTTGCATTAATTTAGGTCATCTAATTAATCTGAATCAATGAAATCTGGCTTCATTTAAACACCATAAAAAATTCTTGTCACTCATCACCACTTTATAGGGGACATATTTGATCTAGCATCCACTCATTAGAAAATTTAAAAGCCAACAGGTGTTTGGATTGAGCTAACAAATATGACCAATGCTATCAGGCACTTGGAGCCCATGCAGCTTAGTTCTAGATGAAATGATAATCCTACCTCATGGTGCAAGTGTGAGATCAGTATTTCCTTTCAAGTAACGCAGCATATCAGAAGGGAGGCATGCCTTTTGTGGATACGCAGGGTAGTTTTGCACTGATGGTCTGTGTGCAGCTTGTGTTGTGGCATGCTTAAATCCCGTTTATCACCTACACAATATGAGGTAAATTTAAACAAACCAAGCACAGTGTATCCTTCTGACTATGATTGACTAAGAGGACAGACTCAGAGGACAGACCAAATTGTAGGTATCAAATGTAACGTGACAACAGAGGGATAATGGTCCAGGGGTAGAGGCCCAGCAACACAGGGATGGCGTGGCCAATCTTGGGCATGAACTTAAACATGACAACAGTAAGTGTGTTCACAGCTAAGCAAAGGATTGCAAAATGCTGCAAAAACAAGACTCCAAACACAGGAGAAGCAATGAGCACTGTGATTAGTAAGGTCTACTCTGAAGGGGAATGCCCTTTTTAGTAAAGACAAAAAATGTTCCACAAAGTCACACTGTAATTAGAAAAAGATATGGGCGCCTGGATGGCTCAGTCAGGTAAGTATCCGACTTCGGCTCAGGCCATGATCTCAGAGTTCACAAGTTCAAGCCCCGCATCGGGGTCTGTGCTGACAGCTCTGAGCCTGGAGCCTGCTTCAGGGTCTGTGTCTCCTTTGTTCTCTGCCCCTCCCCTACTTGTGCACACAGTCTCTCTGTGTCACTCAAATAAGGAAACAACAACAACAAAATAACTCCCTGGATGGATACACTGAAGGCTTTTTTGAGTAGGAAAACAAAAAAAAATTTCCTATTACAAATTCAACTTTAGAGGTTTCATTAATGATACTAATAATGGGAGTTTTAAAGTCATAGCATTTACAAATTACCAGAGAATACACTTAAAAGTTAAAACATGCATTCCTTAGGGGCGCCTGGGTGGCTTAGTCGGTTAAGCGTCCGACTTTCGCTTGGGTCATGATCTCGCGGTTCGTGGGTTCGAGCCCCGCGTCGGGCTCTGTGCTGACTGCCAGCTCGGAGCTTGGAGCCTGTTTCAGTCTGTGACTCCCTCTCTCTCTGACCCTCCCCTGCTCACGCTGTCTCTCTCTCTCTCTCCTGGAAATAAATAAAAACATTAAAAAAAAACCAAAAAAACCATGCATTCCTTAGAAATTTGGGGCTGTTGGTTCTTTGGAGGAAATGCCACATGCAGCGAATGAGGGGACAGTAGGAACTGAGATGAGACATTCAGTAAATTGCTTCATTCAAGGGATCTTCAATGAGCATTCATTCACGATCAACTAAATTTTATACCTCCTCCCCATGAAATCAACCTCATTGGAATAAATGCAATAAAACAAACCAACAGGAAAAGTCAACAGAGCAAGCAAACACAGGCAATAGGAAGCGGGCTGGTTGTGAGCTGGGCAGGGAGATTCTAGCTGTAGTGGCCAGGCCCTGGGGACACCACAGACCCTCCCATCATGGGTGCTCACAGCTAGCTGTCCTTATAACAAGGGTGTTGTGGTTGAAGGAAGACATCTTCTACTTATTTATTTATGCTTACTTATGCTTTTTAAAAAAATATTTTAATGTTTATTTTTGAGACAGAGACAGAGCGTGAGCAGGGCAGGGGCAGAGAGAGAGGGAGACACAGAATCCAAAGCAGGCTCTAGGCTCTGAGCTGTCAGCACAGAGCCTGCAGCGGGGCTCAAACCTAGGAACTGCGAGATCATGACCTGAGCCGAAGCCGGATGCTTAACCGACGGAGGCCCCCAGGCTCCCCAAAGAAGACTTCTGATAAACTGAACACTCTTCTTCCAACATTATTACAAAATTTTCTTTGCACCCAAAATTTAACCACTGAAACCACTAATGCAGAGGGTCCAAAATTTTCCTATTTCACAATGCTCTCTGTGGCTCATGAGTCTTTCACAGCTCTTCCTAGGGCAAAGGAAATACCCAAAAGTATTGTTTGTTAAGTAGGAAGGCCCATAGAAGCTGAGTATTATGACCTAGCAACCTAGTAGTCGTTGGGGGAAACGCCATGTAGGTACTGAAGGAAAATGTAATATTTTTATTTCACTCTTAGAAGACCCCGGGGCTTACTACGGGCCCTCAGTAGCCAATGAGCTGATTGAGCAGTGCATAAGTTCACCAGCCTTGGATTCCGATTCAGCACCGCCACTCACAATTCCCGTTCTGCCTTGATTTCTTGAATTTTCATCACAACGCCTGCCAAAATCTCAGCTTTAAAATGAAAGGAATGCAGTGTCATCTAATGTTGAAACCATGAACTACCATGAGTTTGTGGCTTGCATGGTATCTGCCAGATACCGGGGGCTGCTATGTTTCCCTTGAAAATCTGAAATATCGGGAGGTACCCCCAGGGGGTGCCATGGCACACAGTTTGGGAAAACACTCACCGATGACCTATAGGCTCAATGAAATACATAGATATTTCATTAAACAGAACTGAAAGTGTTATTAAAATTATGATGGCCACTGCTTATTTCTTCCTTCATAAACTCTGAAAAGGTATGCTTAGTTAGACCGAACATACATAAGATTTGTTGGAAGCTTACACAGAAGTGTTTGCTTCTCCTAAATAAACCCAATCTGAACGTATCATTGTGCAGATTTTTAGGAGACACAGCTCGAAGTAGGTAACTTTTATATGTGCTAGTTTTGTGACTGATGAGATGCTTGGGCAGGGTGGAAGGAGTGTTTCTGGCTTGGGTACCTGGATCTCACGTTCGCTGATGCAGGAACTACATGAGATGGAGGTAGTTTGGGGTAAGAACTGGCAAAATGGTGTGTCGTGGGAGAAGGAGGAAAAGAAGAATAAAGTCTTCCCTGTGTCACTGTCGATGACAGGTCCTTCCTCCCCAAGCTTCCGTGACAAACAGTAGAGATCTGCTCTCCACCCCACGAGTCTGGTTTACAAAGCTTTCCAGACGGCAAGCTTCACACACACATTTTGAGCTTATGAGAAAAGTAAGACAGAAAGCCCCGACCCTCATCTGGGTCTGTCATGATCGTATTTTAAAACACCAGTGTTTCCAAGTCTAAATGCGTTTCTGGGATGAATTAACATGCTTCCTGATGGTGTGAAGAAGGATTGTAAGCCAGCGAGGAAATAGTGAAGAAGGATTGTAAGCCAGGGAGGAAATAAATCCATCCAAGGCTACTAGAACTCAAAGAACAAGTAGAAAAAGTTAAAAATCTTCACTTCCATTTGCCAGTGGACTCATTACATAAATAAACTTGCCCACTAAAAAGTCAAGATGATTTTTAATGACTACCATTTATCATTAATCATTTAATGGTTAATAAAATGATTTGAGGAGTAGTCCACAGTCACTAATTTTTTTGAAGTTTATTTGAGAGAGAGAGAGAGAGAGAGAGAGAGAGAGAGAGAGAGAGAGAGAGAGAGAAAGCACACAGGGGGAGAGGGAGAAAGAGAGAATCCCGAGCAGGCTTCACATGGTCAATGCAGAGCCTGAGGCGGAGCTCCAACTCACCAACTGTGAGATCATGACCTGAACCGAAATCAGGAGTCAGACACTTAACTGACTGAGCTACCCAGGTGCCTCCATAGGTACTAATTTTTAAGGACCAAAATAAAAAATGGAAATCCTAGTTGACAATTTATGATTTTCCCTTTATTTTGTATCACATATAAATCAAGCCTTCACCAATTAGAGCAAGATTTAGTATCTCACAATGGATTTTAACTATTTGAGAAACACTGCAATGCCTTTCTTTATGCTTGAACAAGACTATTTAGAGCAGAAATCAAAAGCAGCAAAAAAGTTTACCGAATGTTTGAGAAGGACAGAGTAGTCTGAGAATCGATCTTTACACTACCAGGGGCAGAGGCAGGCGGTGTGGAGTTTCCTCTGGTCAGGCGGTCGGTCCTGTAGCTGTTTTCCTATCAGAGAAATTAACATGCTGTGCTCGCTACAGGACATACCTTTCACATCCCAAGGATTTCACTGCACTGAAAGGCATTGAGGAAGAGAAAAAAAAGTGCCAAGTATCAGGACCACATGGCAATACAATCAGAAGGGGTGAAACCAATTTGATTTTAAGAATATGCATCTAGAAATGGCTTTGTTTTGATGAAATTTGACAGCCGAATTTCACAAAGTGCAAGCAAAACAGTTTTTAGCCTTCAAGGAAACCACACAGATTGGAACCATCACCTCGTTATCAGTGGTCTCCGGGCAACGGGGACACCAGCCTCTAGTTCATTCCTGACTTTCTCCCTGTCATCGATCTCTCCCAATAGCAAGCAAGGGCTGCTTCTGACCCCCCAGTCCCCTCCCTTATCTCACACAGCCTGTCCTTTGTCTTCCATGTCTCATTCTCTTTTTGTGGACAGCTCTTAAAGGCTTGTCTACTTGAGCTCTTTCTACCACTTGGATTCCTGACTCTCCATAGTCCACTTCTAACTATGTAGCAACCCCAAGACGCCACTACTGTCGAAGTCACTGGCCCCTTCCAGCCCCTCCCTCACCCCCGTCACCGGCAGCTGGTCACTTTCTCCTGCCCATCTCCCTTGGCTTCCTGGGCTCCACACTCTCTGGCATCTGCCTGGCCCTCGGACTCCCCAGCTCTGACTCAGATGTTACACTCTCCAAGGCTCCATCTAGGTTCACAATTTCTCCCCCAAAGGGTCATCCGTGCACCTGGCTTCTTCAACACCACCTACATAGCACCAATCCCCAAAGGCAGCCATCTAGCCCCGATCTTGCTCGTGAGGCCGGCACTCAAAGTATCTCCACTTTACCGTCTGCCCTAAACTCCACCCACGCCCTGCCCCAATGCATCTTTAACTTCTCCTCATGTGTTAGCCCCAACTCCACTCCGGGCACCACACCTTCCTTGTCCATCTCACCAGGCCCACAGCCTTCACACACACAGTTCTCTTGGCCTGAGAAAGCCCCTTCCTGCGCCTCGTCCCATGCAGGACCATCCTTCTGTGGCTTCTCCATGAGCTCCTTTCTGTCGTGTTCTCTGAATGCCTCCCTGTTGCTCACCAGCACAATGCCCAGTGATTTCCTCCAAGATTATTTTGCCCAAGAAAGGTAATCATTTGTATTTATCCATCTGCTTATGCTCTTCTGTCCTGCTCTTCTCTGTAGTCCATGAAGGCAGGAGCACCATCTACCTTCTTCCCTACGTATATACTGGGTAATTCATAAAGGGTCCATCAGGATGTGTATTAGGTGAATATTCTTTGAATGAAGTGAATATAATCCCTTATATCCAAATGCCTCACTACATCAGAACTGGAGAGATCCTAATTCAAATACTGAATACAAAGGTATCCCTGCATTCAACAGGTATTACTGAGGGACTATTACTGTGCAAGGTGCAGGGATTGTAATTTTGAGAAAAAGGACAAAACTCCTTCCTGTCATGGAGCTTACATTTAAATATGGGTTTTGGCTTTGGATCAGTTCACTTCTTTTTCTGCCTTTCATATTTGGAGATAAAACTTTGTCGTTGCTTTGGAAGATGTTTTCCCTTATACCAGGGTTATGCTTTGATATATACCTAATATTCAGTAAATCCATGCAAAGGGTACCTAGGACAGACAAAAAGAACTTGGGCCCCAAATTGTCCTATCAGAGTTAACCTGGGGGAAAAAAAAGTGCAGATATGTGTGTTGTCACCTGAAAGAGAGTGGAACTCTCCTCTAGGCTGACTGGATTGGACTCTGATCTGTTGGGTAAACGAAAACATCTAAAGAAAAGATATGTGTTAAAAAGACAGGGTTGAGGGGCACCTGGGTGGCTCAGTCAGTTAAGCGTCCGACTTCGACTCAGGTTATGATCTCACGGTTTGTGGGTTTGAGCCCCGCATCAGGTTCCATGCTGACAGCTTGGAGCCTGGAGCCTGCTTCAGATTTTGTGTCTCCCTCTCTCTCTGACCCTCCCCTGCTTACACTGTCTCTCTCTCTCTCTCACAAATAAATAAAAGCATTAAAAAAAAAAAAAAAAAGACAGGGTTGAGTGGGTGGAGAAGATTTTAAATCTTGAAGAATAGAAAAAGGCCAGTCTTGGTGAAAACAGTGTGTCCGGAACAGATGCCTGTTGCCAGCTGATGCTAGCACCCGGCCCACCTTGCTGGTGCATCTTCCCAATGGAGTGCATACTTCAGCATTTCAGAAATTGATGCATTCTCACTGGGGGCCATATCACCCTCAAGAAGGAGAACATTGCTTCATTGTGAAAAGCAAGAAAATTACTTTTTAAGCGCATAATACACAGATGTATGCATGTCACTTAAATAGATATGCAGTATTCCCGTGGTATTAAAATCTCAGTTAGCTGGGAAAACAATATCTAAAATGGCTCTTTAGGAGAGAATAGTCAAGAAACATTGCCTTCAACATCACCTGTGCTATCTCCATGCTCAGGGGTGATCTCTGGATAAGGTAGCTTCTTGCTACAGAGGCAGAAGGTGGGAGGTAGTTTCAAACAACGGTCTGGTCTGCCCAATAGTCATATTCCTCATGAGAAATGAATAAATTAACTCCCTGGGTTTAAATATTATTGTATTTCACTTTTGTTAGAACGGATCAGCCTCCTAAGTTTGGCGAAGTTTAATTTACTAATAAGACCTCCCCTGCTCATGCTCTCTCTCTCTCTCTCTCTCTCTCTCAGAAATAAATAAAACATTAAAAAAAATGTTTTTTAAAAGGTATGAAAAAAAAAAAAAAGAAGGGGCACCTGGGTGGCTCAGTCGGTTAAGTATCCAACTTTGGCTCAGGTCATGATCTCGCAGTTCATGGGTTCAAGCCCCACGTCGGGCTCTGTGCTGACAGCTCAGAGCCTGGAGTCTGCTTCAGATTCTGTGTCTCCCTCTCTCTCTGATCCTCCCCTGCTCATGCTGTCTCTATCTCTCTCAGAAATAAATAAAACATTAAAAATTAAAAAAAAAAAAGATATGATACTAACAAGATTCCACTTGGGAGCTCTCCAGGCTGTGGGCCACTCCCGTAGGCGAGAATGCTCCCAAGTGGACAAACTCTACCTCTGTAGACCCGCCTCCCTGGGAGACACATCTCCTGACTGATAACATCATTCTTCAAATTAAGATCAATTTATCTCTGACTCTACCAGCCACAGATTTAAATACAGACTTCTTAACCAAATATTTCCGTTGGTAACGCACATGGATCACACGCAATTCTGCAAGTGACTCTTGCCATCTTTCATAACCACAGTGAATCCAATGAAAACATCATGATCACAGACAGATGCAGATTTCATGCACAAACTATGCACCCTTTAGGGTACTGAAGACTCCCATTTTAAAGCACACTGCAATTGGAATTACCATACAAATACCTCCTCTTATTTGTCCTCAGGAATGGAACAGGCAAGATAAGGCTTCACCCAAGTCCTTTCCTCACAAGAGCTCACTGAAGAAGGTTCTGAAACTGACTATGCATTGGAGTCAATTGGCAATTTAAAAGGATATGTACATGCCTGGGACCCGTGCCTGGAGAGTCCGTAAGTTATTATTATTTTAACATAAATCTCCCCAGAGGAATACGCTGTGCACTGCGAAAGGAGAAACTAACCAACGACAGATACTGAAGTGGATGACTAACCTTGAATTCTGCCAGAACAAAGAAACAATTCACGTGGAGAGAAGAGCTGAGAACATAATAATGGATGGAATAATGGCTAATGTTAATGAGGATGTGTTTCCTCCAAGGAGGTGGGCTTTGCTATTTCAAACTAAAAATGTGAGGTGTAGTGTAATTATTTAAACCAAAGGAAAGTCACCCTTCCCCTCATTTGGGAGGGCCCTGCGCTGACCTGGAGGGAGATGAACAGTCTTCAGAGGGTAAGAGCATGAGCCTAGATATGGCTGAGACTGAGTGCTGGGGTAATAAGGTCAGGGGACAGAGATGGAGGGAGGTTAATGAGCTGAGCCAAGGCCAATCTCAGGTTCTCACACCGGAACCGACAAATGGGATTTTCAGGGGACCCAAGGAACAGCTGAACTCAGGCCAGGGGAAGGGACAGAAGACACTATGTTCATAGTGTGACGTCAGAAAAAATATCCTCGGGAGGGCGGGCTTCCCTGTAAATTCCAAAGGAATATTTTGCATGTCCTCATTCAGGATTACAGAGCCCCCATCCATACTGCACCCATAAATTCCCTTTTGAAACCTAGCAAACATTCAGTAGTGTATAAGCAGAAAACATAAAGTTAAAACCATTTAATAAACTAGAATTCTAAACTTAAAGGTCATTCTCTTGCTCTCTTTTGTCAGAGCATGTAGGCATCCCAGGTCTGATAGTGTTTGGATAGCAAATCTGATAAAGTTTGGATTAATAAAGGAATTACACTTCAGCGCCCGCAACATGCATTCTGGCCATTTGCAAAAACATGGATGGACCAAGGGGACATTGGGCTAAATAAGACAGAGAAAGACAAATATATGATTTCACTTCTATGTAGACACTAAAAATCAAAATAAACAAGACAAAGGTCAAACCAGATATTTCAAAACAGAACAAACTGATGGCTGCCAGGTAGGAGGTGGGGGCGATGGGTAATGTATAGAATACATGAATGAGGTACAGAATTGTTGAATCAGCATGTTGCATGCCTGAAATGGATATAACATTGTATGTCAACTATACTTCAATAATAATAAAAAAGAATGCTCCCAGGTAGAGCCTTCACTAATAAAGAGTTGCATTTCAATGGTCCTTGACTGGGGCAGGGCAGGGGACACCTGGGTGGCTCTGTCCATTAAGCATCCTACTCTTGATTTCAGCTCAAGTCATGATCTCACAGTTCATGAGCTCAAGCCCCGCCTCGGGCTCCCCCCATTGACAGTGCAGAGCCTGCCTGGGATTCTCTCTCTCTCTCTGCCCCTTCCCTGCTTGTGCTCTCTCTCTCAAAACAGATAAAATAAACTTAAAAAAAAAAATAAAAAACTATCTTTTTAAAAAATAATATATTAAATTGAATTAAACTGTATAAATAAATATTAAAGTTTTACATATCGCATTGATGACTGATGAATTAACTAATGGATATGAACCATTCTCTGCATAATTCATTTTTTCTTCAGGTCTCTCCTTCATTTTCCCCCCACGTCGCCATTAGGTTTGGGCTCACAGGGGAAGAGCCCAAGAGAAGAGAATTCTGGGTAACGTGACATAATGACAGCAGGGGCCACCCCAGATGCGATGTTCTCCTTTACACTCTCTATTAACACCTGTACTGAAACATCGGTGGGCACGCCCATAAACACGACGTATTCTCAGCTGAAGGACAGTCTTCTTCAGGCTTAACAATAGCTTCAGCACAACTGCACTGGGGCTTTCTGTCGGTGGCAGGGGCCCCAACACCACATTCTAAACTGCGTTCATCTGTGTGTGTATGTATGTATGTATGTATTTATTTTTATTTATTTTTTTAAATATTTTTATTTATTTCTAGGAGAGAGAGAGACAGCGTGAGCAGGGAGGGTCAGAGAGAGAGGGAGACACAGACTCTGAAACAGGCTCCAGGCTCCGAGCTGGCAGTCAGCACAGAGCCCGACGCGGGGCTCGAACCCACGAACCGGGAGATCATGACCTAAGCGAAAGTCGGACGCTTAACCGACTAAGCCAGCCAGGCGCCCCTCATCTGTGTATTTAAAGGGAAAAGTCCTGCCGTCTGGTAAATTATGTACTTCGGCGTTAATTACTGTCAACTAAATTAATAGCTATTCCTATCAGTCATCAGGCAGGACATCAGGTGGTGTGGTGAGGACCTGTAGGGACCAGGACACGTGGGGTCACATAAGCTCTCGGAGGAGTAGCGAATGCTGGTGATTAGCTCATCGAGGCTTCCCCACCCCCTCTCCCTAGGTTCCCACGAAGGCTAGAAACCCACACACTTGCTTCCCCAGGTTCCCATGTACCTGGGAGTGGAACCAGGTAGGAGTCAAATCAGCTTCAGAAAAGAAAGAGTCTCTGCATTGGCTTTTAATTTCCTACTAAAAAGGAGCAGGCACAATTCACAGGAAAAGTTCACTTTCCTACTCCTGCTTGCTTTGAATGTAGATGAAATGGCTGGATCTGCAGCAGCCTCCATATGATGGTGAGAGAAAAGCCAATGGACTCCAGAAACGGCAGTCCCGATTTCACAGATCTTCCGCACCAAGGTCAGTGTCCCTTCCACCTTTGGATTTCTTTTTACTGGAGGCAAATAAATTTCCATTTGTTTCAGCCTCCGCAGTTTGATTTTCCGTTTCATGCAGCCAAATGTGAGGCTGACTCATATGCTTGGGACAGCCCGACTGAGTTAGCAAACACAGCTTTCCCTGCGTTGTAGCAGAAGCTTCTGTTACGTGCAGTTTTCTGAGAGTGTTTGCTGTAAAGTCAATGCATGAGTTAAGACCACACACGAAAGCTATGTATGGAATGTACCCTAAATAGGCTGGCAAACCAATAAGGAGGGAATTCAGACCAATCTGAGAAAAATTAACCTCTTTATGGAGACCATGATGTCAAGAAAGATTGGAGTCGGAGAGGCAGAGCGGATATTATACGGAAGCGAGTGAAGGAGAAATGTGGAAGGGGAGTCTTGAGCTAAGCGTTACGAGGTCAGAGGAAGTCTGCCCTTTGAGAGGAGCAGGTCAGGCTGAGCGGGAAGTATCCCGAGTACCCCCGGTAGAGGGACTAAAGGAGAAGGGAAGAAACAAAAGACCCACTCCTTCCCCCCAGGAGCTGAATCTATAGCTAGGAGGGGGGAATGAACTCACAACACAAAAGCACACAAGCAGGTTTTGCTCAGGTACCATTTTTTCAACGGTAGTGGGTTGAAAGGTACACCCCTCGTAATTTACATCTTTGCAGTGTAATTAGGTTACACAACAGAGATGAGATCATCCCGGACTGGGGCGAGCTCTAAATCAATGACCAAGGACCAGGACCTTGCAAGAAGAGAAGACACAGGGAAGCCACGTAAAGATGAGGCAGAGATCAGAGAGATATGGCACAGCCAAGAAGCACCGGGGGCCACCAGAAGCTGGAGAGAAGAGAAGAAGGTTCTCCCAAGAGCTTTTGGAGGGCACGTGGCTCTGCTGACACCTTGATCTTGGACTAGTCTAGCTTCCTGCACTGTGAGAGAATAAATCAGTGTAAGTCATAGCCGCCTTAGGAAACTCATACAGTCATGCACACTCCATGTGTCCTGCTGAGGGGACAGAGGGGGCAGAAGGGAGGAAGGGACCCAAGGAAGGCAGGGAGGAGGGAGGGGGGCTTGGAGCCCATACGGAGTGCAGAGCATGTGCCTGGAAGAAACAAAGACAAGGGATGTGAGGCTTCTCTCTTGGGGAAGCTCGCGGATTCATTTCTTGTTAACAATCTCCCTTGTGAAAGGAGTGCTTGTCCCTGGGCAGAAGGCTGTGTCGGTGAGAATGTCAAGCTCAAAGCTGAGCCTGTCTTCAGGAGCTTTATTTTAACCATACGCGTGACTGAAGGTGAGTGTCCGGGATAGTCTGTGCACAAGTGCCCTTCCTAAGTGAGGCTTCGAGCTTACACAGTCCCACTACGCCTCTCACTTGAGCGTTCTCAGCACTGGGGCCTGAAGCAAAGGCAGGGGTGAAGCAGGCGACGTGTTCGGGATCTCCTCCCCAGCTCTCGTCCCCTCCCTCCCTCCCTCCCTCCTTCCTTCCTTCCTTCCTTCCTCTCTTCCCTCCATCCCTCCCTTCCTCTTCCTTCCTTCCCTCCTCCCTTCTTCCCTCCTTTCTTCTTTGCTCCCTCCCTTCCTTCTCTCTTCCCTCCCTCCCTCCCCTCCTCCCTCCCTTCCCTCCTCCCTCCTCTCCTTCCTTCCTTCTTCCCTTCCTCTCTTCCTTCCTTCCTCTCTTCCTTCCTTCCTTCCTTCCTTCCTTCCTTCCTTCCTTTCTGAGAGAAAGACACAGTGTGTGCACAGCAGGGTAGAAGACCAGAGAGAGAGAGAAAGAGAGAGAGAACCTTAAGCCAACTACATAGCCCAGACTCGTGGCTCAACCCCACAATACCCCGGGATCATGACTTTAGCTGAAATCAGAAGTTGGCTGATTAACTGACTGAGCCACCCAGACACCATTCCCATTTCTTAATTCATCGTGGTATTAGTTTAAAATTGAATAATGACTTACTATCAAACTGACCTAAAACATCCACTATCAGAAGAAAAATAAACTGGATCAGGAACTGGTAGGACTCTGAATGGGCTCTGGTCTTGAGTTCTGTGCAAAGACTTTGACCATGTGGCTGTATCCTTCACCTTGGGAAAGGTGGGACAGCCAGCTATCTGGATTTCAGTCCCTTCAACATTCACTGAAGCCACTGGGGCCCAGCTCAGAGACTTTCACATGACTCTAAGATAGTTCAATACTCATGGACATGACCTATAACAATTCTTAGACACATGAACTTGGACCACTGACCTTCACCCCCATCACTGTGGCCATAACCTTGAACTTTCTGATCATGTGAACCAATGCACCTCAAACATCTCAAACTTGCTGCCTGTCCCTCCTTCCCATCCAACTTCCTACAGCCTCATCTTAACACAACATGGGTGCCTCACTCTTGGCGCCTACCCATCAGCCTAGCTGCCGGCACTGCTTCCTTCTCTAGACACCCAGAGCTCCCCGCAGATGATCTGAAGCTCCCCCTCCCAGTCCCCTGGTAACCACACGAGCTGTGCCCTGCAGTCATGAGGTTGATGCCCTCTATCGTATCCATCCTATGCCAGGCACGCAATTCAAGAGGATTCCCGTGGATTTGAGACAAAACCACTATAAACTCACAGTCTCCAATCTTGGCACCAGCAGAAAGTAGCCTAAATACAACTTAGCTCCCACTTCTGGCCCCTCAAGACCACCTCAAACCTCTGTCACTCCCTTTTGGTCTCCTTCCTACTCAGCCCGTGCTTTCATGTTGTCCTAGACACTCCTCTTTCTCTACTTCAAGAAAACCGAGGCCTCCCCTTCACCACCCCAATTGGACATAATTCCTTAGCTCTACACCCACACTGTGTCCACAAGGCTTTTAAAGTCGGAGACTTCCCTCCGGTTCTCTGCCTGGACCCACACCCTCCTCCGGGCCTCCTTCTGGGGCCTCACTGCAGCCATCGTCCCTTGGGTGTCTCCCTGTTGATTTATCAGTAACGGGACGCCTGCCTTTCTCTATCTCTCACTCATCCCTTTCCTCTTTATCTCCACCAAGTCTCTTGAAAGATAAGTAAGTCGCAAACTTGGATGTGCATCGGTTTCCCGGAGAAGCTTTCAGGGATCACCTGAATCCACCCCACATGAACTAGTGAGCCCCCACCTTCGGGGCCTGGGCGCAGCAACCGCTTTTTAACCACCCATCCCGGTGCTCCTTGTGATGCTTGCTCGCTGATGATACATTCTTCATTCATACGCCTCCTGCAAACTAAGTTGCCTTATCAAAACACCCTAAAGTCGGTGATGATTTCCCAACTGCTGAATCCCAGGAACATTCTTGAATTTTCTAGAACATGACTTTTTCTGAGGCTTTTGATAGTTTGAATCACTCCCTCCTATTTGCAAGAATCTCTCCGTGCTGCCCTCTTATCTGTATCATCTCTACCCTTTCCTCAAGACGCCCTGGCTTTCCTGGACTCCTTCTCGGTGCTCTCCAGGGTCTTATGTTCACGCCCACAAGATTCAAAGTAAGTGGCCACACTGGCTCTCGTGGTGGGTGCCATCCCCTAAGGTCAGCATCTCCTCGAGGAGTCTGTTTCCAGCTCAGAACCACCTTCCAGAGTTCAGGCAATTACAGCCAGCTGCCAGGCACACATCTCCACCTAGGGGACCCTCAGGCACATCCTAGGAACTGGTGAAAAGGAATTCCCGGTCTTCCTTCCCTAATGATCCTACCCCCCATCTTTCCACGCATTTGGTATCAATCTGGTGCTGCCTCCCGCTACCTGAGCATCCAAAAAGCAGCAACAGGACACACCTCCTCAATGTGTATGTTGCCTCTCAGATCTGATATTCACTTCGCTCTGGTCATTTTATTCCTTTATTTTTTTTAACAGTTTATTGTCAAGGTTGGTTTCCATATAACACCCAGTGCTCATCCCCACAAGTGCCCTCCTCCATGCCCATCACCCCCCCTCACCCCCACCCCCATCACTCCTCAGTTTGTTCTCAGCATTCAAGAGTCTCTCATGGTTTGCCTCCCTCCCTCTCCCCCACCATTTCCCCCCACCTTCTTCTCCCCCTCGGTCCTCTGTTAAGTTCCTCCTAATCTTCCTATACGTGCAAACATATGGTATCTGTCCTTCTCTGCCTGACTTATTTCGCTCAGCATAACACCCTCAAGGTCCATCCATGTTGCTACATGTGGCCAGATTTCATTCTTTCTCATTGCCATGGAGTATTCCATCGTACAGATGAACCATATCTTCTTGATCCATTCGTCTGTTGATGGACACTTAGGCTCTTTCCATGTTTGGCTATTGTTGAGAGTGCTGCTATGAACATTGGGGTACATGTACCCCTATGCATCAGCACTCCTGTATCCCTTGGGTAAATTCCTAGCAGTGCTATTGTTGGGTCCTAGGGGAGTTCTACTGTGAATTTTTTGAGGAACCTCCACACTGTTTTCCAGAGGGGCTGCACCAGTTTACATTCCCATCAACAGTGTAGGAGGGTGCCCGTTTCTCCACATCCTCGCCAGATCCTTTCGTAGTTCATAAGCGTGATGGTTGGGTGTCTACGCTGTTGTACGACATGTGCCACCCTTAAACCTTGTTATGACGCAGGCACATTACCCATCTGATGTAAAAAAAATATTCCTTTAATGTCTCTTGCATCTGTGCTCTCTCCTCCCTCTCCACGCCTGCTTGTTCTGCTCTGTTTCTCAATCAACTCTGGACCCTTCCGCAAACTCTGTCTCCCCCGCCCCCAACCCAGTAGGGTGGTCCCCATTCCTATGCATCTGGCAGAAGGCACTACAGAGACGCAGGTGGGCAATGCCATGGCAGCGGGCACTCCCAGATTACAGTGGCTCACACATCAACCGCCCATCTCTCCCTCAAGCTCTAAGACCCCCGTGGATCAGCAGAGTGGTGGGAACCTGGGCTGATAGTGGGCTTCATCTTAATGCGGACGTCCACGATCACTGTGACAGAAAGGACGATGGAACAGAGGCTTCTCCAGGAAATGGCACACAGCTCTAGTTGCTTGACAAGTCACTTGAGCTCTAGGGAGAGGAGACTGCCAGTCTATGGAGTGCCAATTAGCACACAACTCAAATCTCTAGCACCTGCATGAGGCAGCCCTCTGCTTAAACCTTCCGGAGGTACCCTGACTTACCTACAGCTCTGCTGGCAAACTTTACATAAGGATGCCTAAGGAATACCAAAGGTGCACGTCTGAAATACAAAATTGCGGGACTTGCTTTCAGAAAAGTGTGATCAGCTTGGGACATACCTCAGTAATTTGCATTTTAACAGACGTCCGGAGTGACAACATTGCAGCAGTCCATGTCATGCTTTAGGAAACACTGACTTACCAGATCAAGTATGTTTCCTGAAATAGCATAGGGTGCCCTTGATGTTCCTCCTCTGGGATCCCATTTACACTCATGCCCCACACTGGAGCCACCTGCTTCCTGAGGTGAGGGCACCCTGATTCCAGCCACTAGCCTTAGCTGCCCGTCTCTGCTCCACACTCGTTCCTCTCCCTCTTCTCCCCCACTTCTGCTTTCTAGAGTTGGGCCTGGTCAGGGCCTAAGGGTCCCTAGGACTGCCCCAGAAGGAGTGCTCCCAGCTCCAATCCCAGCCCCAGATACAGGTGGCCTCTCCGCCCCTCTCTACTATGAGCATCCCTGGGCCTGAGTGTGTTCTGGGACTCATCCTGTGGCATGACTGCCTGCCTCTGAGAATCTCTCCTTCATTAGACTTCACGGTTTAGAAGAGGGACTTGACTACCACCAAGCACAAGAGCTATTCCTTAAATGATCACTGAGTAAGTCATTGAGAGCGAATGAATGAATGAATGGTCTATTCCAGCTCTATGCTTTTATTGCATATTTCATTGCTGTTCCACTGCTCCTGAAGGCAAACAAATCCGGGCCTTAAGAGTTGAATGCAGGAGGCCACAGGGACAAGGATTGAGGCTGCTGATGGCCTCTGAGCTGGCCCCCTCAGCTCTGGAACCTCCTGATGGCAAGGGGGCCCCAGGACTGCGGCCCGAGGGCACCGGGTTCTCAAAGACGGCTCTGTGCACCTTCCCAAGAAGCTGCCTGAACACTGGCTTTGAATCCAGCCCAAACCTCAGCCCCAGCCTCTCCCTGGCCCGCCTCTTTCTTCCTTGCCTTCAGGCACACAGCAGAAATAGCAGTTGACAGAGGAAAGAAGGAACCAGCTACAGCCTCCTACTGTTTCCTTACCCTTCAGACAGTTAAAAAGAATCAAGATAGAGATTTCTGGATTCACTTCTGAGCAGCTCCCACCGGAGAAAACATCTGCTGGGCTGGCTCTTACAGAAGCTTCGAAACGTGCTTCCCCTTTACCTCGCTTTCCTCGCTTAGCTGAAACTTGCTTACTATGTGTATGTAGCCAAGCTTAACCCTTCAGTTTGGAGCAAAAGTGAGACTCCTTTTAGAAAAATAATGAAGACTCCAATTCGCGGACGGAGTAGAGGCATAACCTCAGGACTACACCATCTGTGATGTTTAATTCTGTGAGTACCAGTGAAGAACCACCACCACAACCGTAATAATAACAGGGGCTGTAATACATACTGGGGTGTATGCGCCTCTTACCGTGGGGTGGGTCCTGTTTCAAGCACAACCTGTTTCATACAGCTCTCCATGGAATCTTATCATTATATAAGTTGAGACTGGGATGGGAGACCAGAGGGAGAGAGAGAACCTTCAGCAGGCTCCACATTGGGCTTGATCCCGTGACCATGAGATCATGACCCAAGCTGAAATCAAGAGCTGGATGCTCAACCGACTGTAGAGCTCCCCATTTAAAAAAAAAAAAAAAAAAAATTATTGTCAAGCTGGCTGACATACAGTGTGTACGGTGTGCTCTTGGTTTGGGGGGGGGGGAGATTCCCGGGATTCATCACTTATGTACACATCCCAACAAGTGCCCTCTTCAGTGCCCATCCCCCATCTAGCCCCCCACCCCCAGCCTTCCATCAATCCTCAGTTTGTTCTCTGTATCTAAGAGTGTCTCATGGTTTGCTGCCCTCTCTGTAACTATTTTTCCCCTGGTCTTCCCCCATGGTCTTCTGTTCAATTTCTCAGGTTCCACATTTGAGTGAGAACATATGACATCTGTCCTTCTCTGACTGACTTATTTCATTTTGCATAGTACTCTCCAGTTCCACACATGTTACTGCACATGGCAGGATTTCCTTCTTTCTCACTGCCAAGTACTATTCCACCCTATATATAAACCACATCTTCTTTATCCATTCATCAGTTGATGGATACTTGGGCTCTTTCAGAAGTGCTGATTCACAGGGGCACGTGCATCCCAATGTTTATAGCAATACGTGCAACACTAGAGCGCCCTATTTTATAGACAAGCACACGGGGAGGAGGGGGTTACTTACCCCAGTCCCCTGGGAGCATAGGAGGCCAGACCACAGGCCAGGCAGTCCAGCCGCTGCTCTCGGCCACTGCCGATGCAGAATGCACACCATCAGGTTTTAGGAAAATGTTTTTGATTTTTCTGCGGTTCACATGTTCTCAAGTAACTAAAACATAGTTTTTCTGGTTGGTTTCGGTAGCTAATGACTCAGGTAAATGGATCCGTATTACAAGTACCACCTGTGTTGTCAGTGAGGAACAAAGAAGCTATTTACCAGAATGAGCTTCTGTGCTGACTTGGGTAACCGTGCCCCACACAGGGGCTAAACCAAATGACAGAGCATTTGATTATCATGGAAACAGATCCCCATGCAAGGCTGTTATTTTGTGCCTCCAGTTACCCATCTGGGAAATGGACACTGAAAGAGTTACTTTCTATTTCTTGCAAAATACACTGTGAGATCTAGCTTCCCAACCACGAAACGGTGACAAGGAGAGAAATTCCTCTATAAGTAAAGGAATAGAAGACTGAAGAATAACATCTACTGAGAATTTTTTGGTGACTACACACCCATACACACACACACACACACACACACACACGCACGCGCGCACATGCTTCCCCAATATGAGGAAGACACATAGATGCCAAAGTAGGCTCTCAGGCCAGCCAGTGCTGGTAGATGTGGGGTTCACTCTGACCCCCACCCACAGGAGAGGCGTGTTGACGTGTGCTGATGGCTCGGAGCCTGGAACCTGTGTTGGATTCTGTGTCTCCCTCTCTCTCTGCCCCTCCCCCGCTCATGCTCTGTCTCTCAACAATATAAATGTTAAAAAAATTAAGAAACAAAAAAAGCCATCATCACATAAAATTCTGGTATGCCGACATCATTTGCTAGTATTTAAAATTCAGTTGTTTGTCACTTAGAGACATCCAGAGCTCAGGGGGTGTCAAACACTGCTACTTTTGTTTCTGAACAGTAGAGAGGAATTTTTATCTCCAACGAGAAGATCTGTGGGAGAAAAGAGAATAACAGATTGCTCTTTCCTTGAGGGTTCACACCATTTCTCACCAAGCCAGGGACTGAAAACATTTTGTGCATGTTTGGAAAAAGCTGATTTAAATGCTCCCAAATATTTCTGAGGCTGAGGGAATTACCATAAATAATGTGAATACAAATGTATGCGGAGATGGCTCCTTAAGTTATTAATATGTAAATCCTAAAACAAGAAATGCTTGAAAATTGGCAATGCCAATGGTCTATAAGAAACGTGCTGTTTAATAAAAAATAAAATAAAAAGTGAAACGAGTACTGACCACGCTTTAATAACAATGCTCGGTTGTTTCTCGGTCACTCCTACTTTCCTTCGGGGAGCTTGCACTGGGTGTGAGGGGCTGTTTGGGCACCCACTGCAATGTGTTCATTATAAGGGCCAATTATAATTAGATAATGAACAAAACCACTATCCCTTGCAAAGCACTTTGCCTTGAAGGACAAAGAAAAGAGATTAAAAGGGAGAAGGAAAGAAGGCAAACCAATTTAGAATTTTATACCAATGTCTCAAATAATTGGCTTAGAGAAGCAGGCTCTGGATTCGGTCCATAGAACCTGGCCTTGGGGCTCTGTTCTGCCTTTGACCTAGTCATTCTTCCTGCTATTAAAAAGCGTTTATGATGTTAAAGGAAAAGGGTAAAGGAACGAGCTCTTCTTATAAAAGCTTTGGATTGTTTTCTTTAATAATTTTAAATGGATTCTTTGGGGTGAATGCTTCCCAAATAAAGAAAATTCTTTCCTCCTGGTGAAGTTTTTGTTCACTGGGCCATCTATTCATCAAACATTTTCTTGAGGACAAGACAGACAAATGTCCCCATGCAGATTTACATTCTGGCTGGGGACAAGGGCAGCAGATGCATTACCTTAGTAAATAAGTGAAAAATTAATTACAGACTGCAAAGAACAGAGAAGGGAAGTGCCCTGACAAACGGACACACATGAGAGCTCCAGGCTCCTCACAAAGAGAGGCAAAATATCAATTATCATTATAAAAACCAGAAAGGCTCCACAACTCCTCCTCCATTAAGCTCCTCCCCCAGGAGGCTGCTCCCTTGTGAGGCTCCTCCCCCAGGAGGTTGCTCCCTCATGAGGCTCCTCCCACACAAGGCTCCTCCCCCAGGAAGTTTCTCCCTGATGCCATTTGAGTTTCTCCTCTTGTTTTCCTTCTAAAGGTCTGCCCAGTGTCCCCAAACATTGGAGTCCTACATGCTGCCTCTCCTCTCATGCTCCGTCCACATCTGGTGATAACATAGCTAGGCTGGCCAGCCTCAGCACACATCTCACATCACCGCCTCTACCACTTCCACTGCTCGTGCCCAGACTAAGCCACCAGGCCTCGTGCCACAGCGTGGCGTCTAAACCAATCTCACAGCTCTGCTCCCCCACCCCCATCCCCTTTCGGCACACACAGCCACCCTCTCTGAATAAATGAAAGTTGGGCCCTGTCATTCATTTCCTCATGAAGCTCTGCTGGCTTCTCAAATCGACTCAGCAAAAGTCAATGCCCTTTACATCGCTGCCCCAGCCATGCATGGCCAACCCTCCGCCTCTTCAGTGCCATGGCTGTGTGCTCTGCTCCTGCACACTGGCTTCCTCACACCTCGCCCTCTCTTGCACCAGATGTCCGTATCCTTACATCTCACTCACATGACTTTATCATGATAATTGAGCGACATATTCCAACCAAATAACAATGAATCCCTCCCTCTCCCTCAGCGCTGTAATGACTTTCCTTGCTGTATTTTATCACGCTATGCCACACACACATATATGTTTGCTTCCATCTCATCTTCCCCCAACTAGAATGCTAATGTCATAAAGGCAGGGCTTTTATCATTTGTGTTCCCTGCTTTCCCCAGTTTAGAAAAAGCGCCTGAGAGTAATGCATTAATCCACGTTGTACGGGTATCTTGGACAGACAATATCTGTTTCAGTATTCCGTAAGACTAACAATGCTACTCTCCTCTTTTTGAGTGAGTTTTATCAGCTTTTCTTTTCTTTCCTCATCCCATCCTTTGCCTCTGCTCCACTTCATCCTCACTGGGGATACACAGGGAGGAAGACAGAAGCAAACACACTCACTGGAGTGAGCAGAGGACGATGCAATCCCTACTCTCTAACTCATGCCTTCCCTGGGCGGATGAGGGTTTTCCTGGCCAAGGTCAGGCCAACAACTGATTTTACTAAAACCCCTGGCAAGCCAAATTCACGTTCTTGAGTTGCAGTCCCCAGTCATGAGCCACTTTAAATTGAAATAATACCCACTGAGCTCAGGAGATAAGAAACTTCTTTGTTCTGGATACTCAAGTGCTCAATATTAGAAACTTTTACACATAAAAGTAAGTTTTGATAATATTCCAACATTTCTTGGGAGAAACTGCTGACAGGAAGAGCATTATCTGTGGAATATTTGTATTTTATTGCTAAAATATTTTATTGCAAAAACCAAACCTTATAGTGGCACTTTTATATCAAAAAAATGTCAACCTAATACGTCTCAGTGAGTATTTTGGACATGCACACACACCCTTCACTGATGTACCTCATAGTTTTTAATGTGAGTATTGCCTCTTCCCCAGATGCCTACAACTCAAGAATTTCTCCACAGACAGCAGGCAGCTCAGGTTTCTGGAATCCAGGATGCTCTGTACCCTCCTGTCCCAGAGCGTCTCCCTGCCTCGAGGTCCCTGGGCCATTACTGCCTCTTTGGCTTGGTTCCCCTTCTGCATATTCAGGTCCATGGTCCAGGCAACTCATTCCCATTCCCTCCCCCCGCCCGCCCCCCCCAACAGAACGCTAGACAGATCGGGACGTGGTTAACATTGCTACACACGATATGAAAAGAACAGTAAGTGGATACTGCTGATAAAATCGACTCTTTCGTGTATGAATAACAAGCCTTTGATTTTATGAGTAAGAGGCAGGATCGAAATGAAAGCTGCCCTGGGAAGTAATAAATGAGTGCGCAGACTCATCCCAACGGGACAGCGATCAGCTGCTTCCACAGCTCTGCTCGGCGCTCTGGGCACTGCTCCTGGTCCCCAAACTTACCCAGAATGAATCCCAATCAACCTATTCATCATCGCCTAGATAGAAAAGGCTTGGGGCCAAAAACAGCGAACTAGGAAATCTGCGTAAATAAACCTTCAATCTACACATTCTCCATTCTCCCTTACATAACATGGCAAATCATAAAGCACCAGGAGGAACTCTCTTTTTCATTAAGTTCACCTTTCTAAAGGAAATAAGCTATAGTTTTGCTACTATTTTATAGAGGCGCCTTTGTGTGGTGGTGTGTTCAGTGTTGTACATAATTCAGGCAGGATTTTCTTGACGTTGCCTGTTCCCTGATGAAGCCCAGAATTTCTGTTCAAATGTACTTCATTCCAAGGCTCCTTGCTTCAGGATGTTCCTCTATGTTGCATTTACCAGGGGAATCAGATCTGCCGGTCTCCGCACAATCCCAACGCAGACTTCACAGATCATACGAAAACAAGTAAGTGGGTCTTCCTAATGATTTTACTTATTTTTAGGGTTTTTTTGGGAAGTTCTCCAGATTTTAATTTTTTTAAAGACAATTTTTGCAGTGTATATATTTTCTTCCAGTTCCAGGAAGAGCCAGACCCTGGGTAGGAAATGTACACTATCTGCATGGTAAGTGAGGAGACAGTGGTCACCGCAGGAAACCCGAGCCTGTCCACTGGGAGCAGCGTCTCCCTCCCCTTTCTTCTGATTTTGTTTTCTGTCTTCCAATAAAATTATGCCTTATTTTCATATAGGTTGTGAGACATCTCTTTGACCCTATTCTTCCATTAGTTTATCAATTACTAATGACAATTTTTTTACTCTAGGATGTTATTTGTAATTTACCCAAAAGATATCAACTTCCATTTGGCAGACTTTCCTAGAGTCTTTTCTCATAATCTTTTAAAATGATTTCCAGATGAATTACAAAACATATTAATAAACACTTATGAAAACTTTTATAAAATATTGGGAACAGGGAAAGCCTTTCTAAACAAGACTGAGCCCTGGAGGCAATAAAGGAAAAGTGTCATGTTTAAAAACCCACAATTTTAAATGGATAGCCAAAGCCACTATAAACAAAGACAAAGGACAGGCTTGGGTAAATGTATTTGCAGCACATATAAAAACATGAAAGCTTAATATCCCTGCTATAGATAGGACTTTCACAAATTGAAAAGAAAGAAAACAAACAACCCTGTAGGGAAAAAAGATTTAAGAAGCGACTTCAAAGATGAGGAAATACAAATGGCCAATAGCCATGAATATCTTCAAAAGCTAAAAAGATTTACCTCCTACTCTAATTTTTGAAGATACCAATGAAACCACAATAAAACTTTAAAATTAAAAAAGGATGACAGATTTAAATAGGAACCACTTGTCTTCAGGGAATGCTCTTTGTGTCACCAGTGTAAAAATAAGAAAAAAAAATCAAAATTGCAATTACAGAAATACACCTAATAAGAGTACTGAGCATATAAATAATTGAGATGAATTAACAAAAAAATTTAATTAAAACTGCTCAAGGGTCCAGAAGAGAAAACACACTGAACTTTTTTCCATATATACCAACATAACCATATCTGTACTGCAAGCTCCTCTGGGCCTTTGTTCCCGCCATAACATACATCACTTTCGGTAGTAGTGCTGGACTATATCATGGCCCCGTCAAATAATTTTATACATTATTTCACCTTTTCTGATGATGGAAAGCCGGTGACACTTTCTTGAACTAGTAAACTATCTTCAGAGAGGAAAATCTTGCTTCCTATAGTCTCAGATGAACAACAACTTGTCTTCCCAAATCCAAACCAACAGAATTTGCAATCTTTTCGAGATGCCTTTGAATAGAGGGCATAAGGATTCTAGACGGCTTATAGAACTATACAACTATTTTTAAAACTGCAAGTTTATAAAAAGATGGCCACAGATGAAATGCTACCTGATTTTGCAACAGGGCATCTTGAATTAATACTATTCTCTGGTGCATCCACGAGATTCACTACCATCGTTATCTGAGAAAAGGAAATTAAATGGCAGAACTCAAAGATTTCCGGTATTAATTATTAATCTCTACTATTCTATCATTTTTTGCAAGTGTCCCAAATTTACCTTCCTCATGCCTCTTTTTACATCATTACTTTTTTGTTCTTCACACTTGGCTGAAGTACAGTAACCCTTCCAAAATGACTCATTCCCTTTCCATCTCATTTCAGTTAGAAAAATGTAATAGAAATGATTCTGTTGGAAATATTTAAAAATGTACTATTTTTCCAAATAAATTCATAAAAAAAATAGGAGACACTTTGAAAAATTAAAATTAGCTCCTGAGAGACATACAATGTCCAAATAAATAGGGTACGGGGCATATTTGAGTTGGAGACAGTAAATATGTGACAATGCCAATCCCTACCCAATTCATTTATACTGTTAACACACAATTAATATGCCAATGGACCTTTTTTGGTAATTGTATAGTTTGAGAAACTACCGTAATACCTTGACCTGGGTGACTCGAATGACTGCAATTTAACTTCTCACAGTCCTAGAGGCCACAGGTCTGAGATCAGGGTACCAGTCTGGTCGGGCCCTGGAGCTTCTCTGCAAGCTATTGTATGGCCTTTTCCTGCACATTGGGAGAAAAAGACCAACTTCTTATAGGGACACTGGTTGCATGAGACCAGGACCCTACCTTCCTGATGTCTGCTAATTCTAATTACCCCCAAAGGCTCCATCTCCAAATACGATCACATTGGAGGTTAGGGTGGCACCTTGTGAATTAAGGGGAGAGGTTACAAGCATTCAGCCCATAACAGTAATTTGATTAAAAGAACACATTTTATGTGGAAAACTAAACAAGAGATCATACCTAATAAAATCTGCTTCGTCAGTTATGGGTTTCAAATCAGTAGGCAGATCAATGGAATATTACCATGGTTGGCTGATCGTGTGCTATAGACAATACTTACTTTTGGCTCTGTGGGCCAAACTGTTCATCTCTGTGGGAGCACAGCAGTAGCCATTGATTACATATACACAAATTAACATGCTTTGTTTTAAGAAAACCTCACAGACATTGAAACGGAAAATTCACGTAGCTTTTAAGTGTCACCAACTATCTTACTGCTTGTTTTCTCCCCAATCATTTAAAGATGTAAAAAATCTGTCTTAGCTCAAGAGCTCTACAAAAACAAACTGTAGACCTGATTTGGCCTGTGGCCTATAAGTTTGCTAACCCCCTGAAGAGAAAAAGGAACGCTGTAACAGAGTCTAATACACATAAAGAATTAAGATGTTATGAAGGACGCATCACCAACCAGTGAATGAGATCAAGGCTATTCCGTAAGTAGTGTGAGAAACTGGCTACACAGCAGAGGGAAAGAAATCATGGTAGACCTTCATCCACCAACAACCAAAATGAATTACGGATGAAGAATTAAGTGTAAAAAAAGAAAAATAAAGTCATTAAAACTAAGGAAAAATGCAGGTGAGTAATTTTGTAGTGAGAAACCCTTTCTAAGTCTAAAAGAGGCTCCTCCTGGGAGTCTGTCTGTCCTGCCTGCCTTCCCTGCTGTTCCCTTTCGGTTGTCCGCCCGAAGCTCGAGCACCTGAGAATGGACTCCATATTGCTTCTCCAGGGGACCGCCAGGAGCTCCCATGATATAACCTACACGGTAGCACCGACAGGCGCTCCCAGCACTTCTGATCATTCTGTCCTGGAGGAAGCGCCCTCAAAGCCTTTCTCCCCGCAAACACATTAAAACCATCAAGTGAAGTTTGCACTGGTTGAGCAGGGTTAAATGGGTTCCTTCACAACTGATTCCAGAAGTTTCCTCAGTCATGTAACTGTTCCTCCCCTCCCTATACCCTGTGGTCCTCAGACAGTTGGCTCTCATGCTGTGTGGCCGCCACGGATAAGCCTGGCTGGAATATCTGGACTCCCATCAATGAAAATCAAAATCAAAGCTGTTGTATGTCAATGCCATTGCAGAGTGGGGCGCAGGGGGTGGGGAGCGATTGAGCGGACACTAGCATGTTTAATTCCAAATCTGTCCTTGCTTTGTGTCCCTATACTTATACTCCCTTTTATGCACTCTTCTTCTCCTTTCTCTCCCCTACTTGTCCAAAACATAGAATGGAATCATATTTTTAAAGTGGTTGTTGTCCTTCTGAATGTTGATTCTATTTCAGTTCTTAATTCAACAGGACAGGCCATGTCCATTCAGTCATGCAGACAGGCTTTTGACAGCCGGGCACCTGGCCCCAAGTGAGACTTGAGGGGTGCTCATCTGATCCCCACCCACTCCCTTCCAGGTGCAAGGACCTGTTAGCAGTGGACACTGGAGAAGGAGATGAGATGGGGATGGGGAAATGACAGTATGCGTCATTTCAGGACCTCACAACATAGTACGGAGGAAGTCAGATGAAGACATCAAATTCAAGATACTCCCCAGGGCTACCGAAGTCAAGTTACAGGCAATTTACTAGGCCATCACTGGGAGCAGGGACACCCACCTGGGCAGGAGGCAGGACGAACTGAGATTTCTTGCAGTGGGTTGAGTTGAGTCCCCGGGATGAAATAAAGTTAGTCATGTGAATAATGGCATGTTGCAGCCAAAAGAGAGTGCTCTGTGTCTCCGCAGGCAAGGGTTTGGATCCTAACTCTACTTGGCATGTATTATGTAATTTTGGGTAGCTCCTTCACATCTGAGCCTCAGATTCTTCACTTATAATCCCAGGAATTAAATGGTCTACATCTGTATCTTTCTATGTCTATGTATGTATGTATGTATGTATGTAGCTATCCATCCATCCTCTCCCTCCCTTCCTTCCTTCCTGATTATCTACCTGATTATCTATTCATCTATCTTTCTTTCTTTCTATCATCTATCTGTCTATCTATCTATCTATCTATCTATCTATCTATCTATCTATCTATCACTTCTCTCCATGAAGAGAGATAAATGGATGTAGACATGGATGTGGATTTGGATACATACATAGGCATAGACACAGAGTCTCTCTGTACCCATCCAGGTACAAGCTCAGATCATGTTTCCTTTCATTTGCCCACTGTCTCATTTCAAGATGACTCTTCATTCACATGCATGTTATGCTAACAGATCACCTACGACAGTCTGCCGACCCACAGGGCTCCCTGGCTGCCGGGCTTTCTCGGACAGTCTTACATATAGATCATTGCGAACATGTCTGGACAAATTAAAAGACAGCCAGTTAGCCACCTCAACGTACCCCCAGGGAAGCACAGCCCCCAAGGCTCCTGTGGCCTGCTCATCTGATTAGTTGTCTTCTTTGCTGAGAGGAAGCCCTGTAGCATACTTGGTGAAATGTAATTAACTGTACATTTTCTTTCTGTCACATTTGTCAGAATTCATGAAAACACTGAGAACTGCCTGGCACAGATGTGTGCCTGAGCGAGGAGGCCCTGGGCAGGAAGACAGGGTAGGGAAGCACTTGAGTGTGAAAGAAGGTGGCAAAGGGGCAAGTGTGCACATGCATCGAAGACCTGGACACGGCTTGCTGTTTAAAACTCCAATTCGAGTTTGAATTTCCACATCACTAATTTGGTGGCGCTTTTTGTCTTGACCCCCTAGACTGCCTCTATCACCATGTCATGGCTTAGTCTAAATCTATAATGCTGTTTTGCCCTTAAAATAAAATAAAATAAAATAAAATAAAATAAATAAAATAAAAATGAAATTATAAAACCAGTGCATTGTTTTCCTTCCAAATATAATCATAATCATATCTATTGATCTTGAAACAGGAAAATATAAACTGAGGTGGCTGGATCTGGGGACAAGCTTGTCTAACACAGAATTAAGTAGAGTCTTTTTTTCTCAAAATGAGGTCCACATTTCCTCACTTACTATAGAAAGTCTGCCTTTACATATGGTGCTCTGGCCGACAGCTACTAGAATATGAGGTAGGTAATGAAACGAATAGTGTGCATGCACTCCCAAACAAGAGTGAGAAGCTGGACGCCCAGGACAATCCTGGCAATAACTGGTGATGTCATTCTCTTAAGCTACTTTGGTTTGTGGGTAGGATCTCATTATGGTTTATCATCATCTCATTATGGTTTTAATTTGTTGATTAATGAATTGGAGGCTCTTTGTATGTGCTTATGGACCATTTATATGTCATCCTTTGTGAAACGTCAGTTCAGATCTTGTCTCATTTTTGATAGGGTTGTTTTTCTTCATATTATTGAATCATAGGAGTTCTTTGCATATTGTGGGTTAAAGTTTTTTTGTCAGACTTCCATCTGGCAAGTAGGTTTCCCAGTCTGTGGCTTACCTATTCATGTTCTAACCAGTGTTTCAGAGGAGCAGAATTTATTCTCTTAAGATTCTGATCTTCTGTGTCCTGCATGAGAAACCCACTCTCTGTGTTAGCCCCAACAAAGATGTAGTTTTGTGTTTTCACTTAGGAGTTTTATAGTTTTGGTTTTTACATTTAGCTATGAATAGATGATCCATTTGGATTTTATTTCTTTATGATAAGAGGCAGAGATAGAGGATTTTTGTTTTTGCTTTTGTTTCTCTCATGTATATTCGGTTGTTTCGAAATCATTTTGAAGACTTTCATTTACCAGTGAGATTTCTTTTGCATTTCTTTTGCCCCCAAATCCAATAAACACATTAGCTGGGTCTGTTACGAACTCTGTACTCCCGTTCCACCACCCACTGGTTGATGTTCAAGCCAGCAACACCCATTCTGAAGACGAAAGCCACCAAGGTGAGTAGCTTTACTTCGTTCTACTTTTACATGATCATTTTGACTATCCTAAGTCCTTTGCATTTCAATATAAAGTTTATAATAAGCCTATAAATTTCTACAAAAAGCCAGTTGGGTTTATTATCACTGGGACTGACTGTATACAGACAACAATCCTGAGAAAATTTACAACTTAATAATTTTGAGGCTTCTAACCATGAACACAATACACTCTGGTCTCTTTGAAATGCCTTCCACAATGTAATTTTACATGTAGAGATCTAGCTGTCTTTTCTTACATGTATGATTAAACATTCTGTTCGTTTACACAGCTGTGAACGGAATTCTATTTTTACCTTGTTTCCCTTTACTATTATTTTTCATTTTTTTTCCTGCCAGTATAGAAATCTACAACTGAATTTTGTTTAGTGGCTTTGTATCCCCCAACCTTGCTACGTTTGCTTCTTAGTTCTAGGGGCCGTTTACATGATTCCTGAGGATTTTCCACGTAAATAATTGGTCCTCTGTGAAAAGAGACAGTTTTGCTTGTTACTCTCTATGTTTTATGCCTTTTATTTCTTTTTCTTGCCTCATTTCACTTGTATGACCTGCAGTAAAATGCTGAATAGAAGTGCCTCGTCCTGACTTAGCGGAAAGGTGTTTCATATCTGGCCACTGAGTAAGGTGTTAGCTGTGTGTTTTTCAAATACACCCTTTACTGGTCTGAAAGTGTTTCCTTCTCTTCTCAATTGTTGAGAGTCTTTATTATAGAAGGTGTTGAAATTCAATCGAATGCTTTTCCATTTGTTGCAATATTCATATAGTTGCCCTCCTTTATTCTGTCAGTGTGGGGGGATAAATTGATTAATCTGAGCATGTGAAACTGACCCTGCATTTTTGGGGAAAAAACAATCTAGTCAAGATAGATTGTCCTTTATATATATTGGTGGATTTGATTTGCTAAGATTTTAATAAGGATTGTCCTTTATATATATTGGTGGATTTGATTTGCTAAGATTTTAATAAGGATTCTGTATATAAATTAACTGGGAATAGGGGTCACTTTCTTTCGAATATCTTTGTTAAATTTTGGTATCTGCAATTATACTAGCCTCATAGAATGAGCTGAGAGGTGTTCTTTCCACTTCTATCTTTTTAAATGGTTTGTATAAGATTGGAGTTATTTTTTCCCCTAATTATCACCAATTGTTCAAAGAGGATTTGTCTCTTGCTCTTTTTCATTCTTTAATTTTTAAAAAATTTTTAATGTTTATTTTTGAGAGAGAGCATGAGTGGGGAGGGGCAGAGAGAGAGAGGGAGGCACAGAATCCTAAGCAGGCTCCAGGCTCTGAGCTGTCAGCACAGGGCCCAACACAGGGCTCGAACTCACGAACCACAAGATCATGACCTGAGCTCAAGTCAGATGCCCAACCGACAGAGCCACCCAGGTGCACCTCTTGCTCTTTTTCATCCTATCAGTTCTCTCTTCAGTTATTTGTAGCACATGTACATCCATGACAGTTCTGTCCTCCTAACAAAGGCATCATCAGATTGTGACAAGTCTGGTAACTCTCTGGGTCCTGAATAGGATCTTGGGGCGGCCATTGCAACTTTAGGGTTCTTGTTTGTATGGCGTATCCCTCACACCCTTTTATCTTTAGCTCCACTGTCTCTCTATATAAAGTACATCTTTTGCCAACAGCATATTCTTGGGTCTTGGTTTTTATCAATTCCTTTAATATCAACCTCTTAGTGTATTTAGTCCATACATTTTTGTTCTCATGTACCTGGGGAGGCCACCAATTGTATTTGAGTCACCCTTATTAGAAAGGTTTTTTTCCATCCTCTATTTTTGTTTATTATGAGTATTGTTTTAAATGTAAGGTTCCTCCATGTTTTTCATGGCTCAATAGCTCATCTTTTTGTATCACTGAATAATATTCCATTGTGTGGATGTACCATAGCTCAGTGTTCCATTCAATTGTTGAAAGATATCTTGGTTGCTTCCAACTTCTATTAATTATTAACAAAGCTGCTATGAACATGCATGTGCAGGCTTTTGTGTAGATGTTAAGTTTTTTTAAACTCATTTGGATAAATACCCAGGAGCACAGTTACTGGATGGTATAGTGAGATTACAGTTTGCTTTGTAACACACTGCCCAGCTATCTTCCAAAGAGTCTACACCATCTCAAATCCTTTCTACATTTTTAAAATGTTTATTTATTTATTTTTGAGAGAGAGAAAGACAGAGCGTGAGTGAAAAAGGGGCAGAGAGAGAGGGAGACAGAATCAGAAGCAGGCTCCAGGCTCCAAACTCTGAGCTGTCAGCACAAAGCCCGATGTGGGGCTCAAACCAACCACCCATGAAATCACGACCTGAGCTGAAGTCAGACACTCAACCGACTGAGTCACCCAGACGCCCCTCAAATCACTTCTGTTAATAATGATCTGTCCCCTTAGTAATCTTTTCTGCCAGAGACAAAGCCCCTCTGCAAGCTTTCCTCTGGTTCTAGGGCTGGGTCCTGTGCTCGTTCCCAGAGCGGCCCCCGGGAAGGGAAAACAGACCACGGTGATTGGGAACCGGTCAGAGTTCATCTGGAGCTGGAGAGGGAGCCACGTGTCCTGAGCACACTGCTGAGTAAAGCCGGCACAGGAAGCCAGGGCCACACACAACTGCACCTGTGCCGGCCCAAGGGACAGAGAAGGAAGAGGCAGCTGACAGAGACGCTAACTCAGCCCGGCTTGGCCTGACCATTACACCCTGCCTTTTCTTTCCTTTCCTTTTCTCTTTTCTTTCAATTGAGATGCGATTGACTTATAGCACTATGTTAGCTTTAGGTGTACGACATGCTGATTTGATATCTGTATATGTCAACAGGATTACCACAACAAGTTGTTACCATCCATCACCCCACGTAGTTGCCAAAAACTTTTCCTTGTGATGAGAGTTTTTAAGATCCACTCTCTCAGCAACTTTCAAATGTGTAATACGGTACCGTATCGTCCACTCATGTTAACATAGTTATTAGCAGGGCTGGATTGGATCTACCACTTTACTAGCTGTTTTATGTCTGTTCCATCTGCTGGTATGCTCCTCCTCTCCTCCTGTCCATTTTCCTTTGGGTCAACTGTTTTTGGTTTTTTACTTTTTTAGTTCCATTTTGATTCACCCATTGGCTTCTGGGCCCTAACTCTGTGCATCACCACTGGAGTGACTGCTGGAGGCTACAGGACGCATCCCTACCTCTTCCACCTGGTGGCACCTGAGAGCCACGTGCCACACGGGGAACAGCAGGGCCCCCCCGGCCTCCACTGCGTCCCAGGATTCTGTCCAGTCGTTGCAGCGTTCAGGAGTCCGCCTGTCTGTGTGGGGTTCACATTCAGTACTGGGGCTCCCCCGCTGCGGCCTATCTGCTCCTATTCCAGCAGCTGGAGTGTCATTCTTACTGGTGGCCCGGTCCAGGAAAACTGCAGATTCTCTCCACAGTCATCCCTCCCTCCTGGGGCCAACTGACTTCCCCCAGGGACCCAGAGCCAGAAGAGCTGAAGACTCCAGGAGCTGTTCTTTTCATCCAAGTGCTGACTCTTATCTTGTTCTGCTTCTTTTCGGCCTTTCTCTGGTGCTTTCGGGTAGTTCTGTTTTATACTTTATCCAGACTTTGTAGTGTTATTTCGGGGGTAATCAGTCTGAGAGGAGCTGCTGTGCCATAAGCGAAATGTGAAACTCCATGTCCCATTGTAAAGATAAGGAAAACTGAGGCACAGAGGTTAATGAACTCTCCTAAGGCTTGCCGTTCCAAGGGCGTATCTTTAAAGCCAAAGACCATGACCTTCCAACTTGAGAGGAAACGTATCTGTACCACCTATGAGGGGTCTTTACTTGCCCGTGTCTCTATGTCCCCGGACCCCTGCTGGCCCACCAGAGAAGACCACACGTGGACCCAGAGTGGCTGCCTTGTACCGCCTTCCACTGGACATTTCCAGGGAGCTAGCTCGGCCTTGCAGGGACATGGAGGAGGCAAGAAAGGTGGACCCTGTTCAAACATGAACCTGGTCAGGAAGGACAGTCCCACAGCACTAAGACCAATCATGCCACAGACTCAGATAAAAACAAGCTCTGAACATAATATACCTGCCCATGGTCCCCAAACCCTCAATTACTTCAGACAAATCACATAAATAAACAATACATTCACTGTAAAAGCACCCAACAAAAAAAAAAGCAAAAAGAAAAAGAAATCTTGCCGAAGAGAAGAATTTATCTTTTAAAAAATACCCAGGCAGCAAGTCGGAGCACGTGAAAGATATTTTGGTGCGTGGAAAGGGCGAGAATAAAATGCCAAGTGTTCATGCGGGGAGACCTCAAATGTGCTGTATTTATGTAACTTTCGAAATAAATAGTGCTGGGCTCATCCCAGAATCCCCCCGCACGGCGGCCGCCAGCCTCACAGCACGGCGGCCGCCAGCCCCACAGCCATGCACAAGTGAACACTCTGGAGGCTCCCTTTTGCAGAAACTTCTCCAGGTGCTCTGAGACAGGTCAGGTGCCAAGAAACAAAACGCCAATTGGTCCACACCACAGGCATTCTCACTGTCTGCCTCTCTGATCACTGCATGTTATGTCGGTATAAACGGTCCAGGGTCGCAGGACCCACAGAGCAGGGTTTTTCCAGATCGCTGGAGGGAGCACACAGCGTACAATGGCTTTCGTAGAACACGGAAGGCTCCCCAAGAGACACACGCCTGTGATGTGCCCCTGCCCGGCCTCTGCCCAGCAGTAATGGCTACTTCTCTCCAGCCCTCTCCCTCTCCAGATCGCCCAGGAACTTGACTTCCCTATTATTCTTGTTACAATAGTCAAAATGTTAAGTTTCTTTACAAATCTAGGGAAATACACACAAAACAGAGAGGTTTTTCAAAAGACGTGTCTTTCTCGTGTGCTGAAATAGCTCCAGAGCTTAGGGCTCTCCGGTAGGATCAATTCTGTGTGGCACCCACTTTATTTAATATCAACAGGGAAATGCAGAGCTCAAAATCTATTCTGAGCTGCTTATTTTCTCCAAGCGTAAGTTTGCTTCTCAAGTTTTGAAAAGAGAAACTTCCCTTCCAAAAAATAAAAGCATAATGCTCACATAGTTGTTGGAGCACAAAAAATTCAGGATGGTGATCTGCCTTCTTAGCACAGAATTCAGGGAGCACCTGGAGACAGACAGCCACACACACAGCCACACACACACACAGCCACACACACACACAGCCACATACACACACCAGCGTTTCTTTTTTTTTTTTTAATTTTTGTTTTTTAATGTTTTTATTTATTTCTAGGAGAGAGAGAGAGACAGCGTGAGCAGGGGAGGGTCAGAGAGAGAGGGAGTCACAGACTGAAACAGGCTCCAGGCTCTGAGCTGGCAGTCAGCACAGAGTCCGACGCGGGGCTCGAACCCACGAACCGTGAGATCATGCCCCAAGCGAAAGTTGGACGCTTAACCGACTAAGCCACCCAGGCGCCCCACACACCAGCATTTCTTAAATATCTCTACACACTTTCCTTTTCTCTGGTCCACTGGAGTCAGATAACAGATTCTCAGAGCTTCCCTCTTCCTTCTGTTCTAGAAGCAAGTTTTGTCCCTAACATTTTCCAGATTTCGTTTTAATAAATTTACTAGTAGCAGTTGAAGATCTTCATGCTGGGAGTCATAAGAAAGTCATCCAGAGGGAAACAGACCTCCTCGAGTGTATTTGTAACACCTGGGCAGACTTCTCAGAAGTTTCTCTGGCTGTTTCCCAGCTAGCTGCTGGCTCCACCCCATGGCGCCATATCACCTTACTTTACACTCCTTGAGTGCAAATCACAAACCCCCTTTCCTTTAAAAAAAAAAAAAAAAAAAAAGCCTGTGTGCCAGGCACATGCACATCAAAATCACACAGATGCATGTTACTTGCAAATCCGGTGGAAGGTAAAACTGTGTTGAAATATTCCAAATACAGGATCAATCGACTTTAATGTCTTCCCCAGAACACAGAGTAGCTTCATATGTGCTTTAAAGACCATCTTGCATTCTTTGGGCATTTACCTGATAATAAATTATAACTGAAATGCCCTGTTGGCTTTAATGTAACACAACTGCTCTCACCCCACAGGTCGGCTCTAAGACGTGACCTCTTCACAGGGCCCCTGGGTGGCTCAGTCAGTTAAGTGTCCAACTTCGGCACAGGTCATGATCTCATGGTCTGTGGGTTCAAACCCTGCGTCGGGCTCTGTGCTGACAGCTCAGAGACTGAAGCCTGATTCAGATTCTGTGTCTCCTTCTCTCTCTCTGGCCCTCCCCCTCTCACGCTCTGCATCTCTCTCTCTCAAAAACAAATACCCATTAAAGACAATTTTTAAAAAAAGCTTAACATGTGACCTGTTCAGACTGGCTGTCCCTGGCCACCCTGAAACGCCTCCACGGTCCCATTTCGCTGGCTGGCAGAGACTGACTAAAGTTGGGAATATCAGACAGTCTATGAAAAACGCAACAACAGCATCGCTATCACGAACTCCGGGGAAAAAAGAATAATTTTCAGCACAAATTCATGAGAAAGGAGTTAGGTCTCCAGGGATGTGGGAAACTTTTAAGGCACACACTGGGATGCAAGCATACTAAGAGTTTACATTTTCAGTACAGATAAATCTATTCCGGTAAATCACGCCTGCACACAGATGTTCCTGAAAATAGTCTGCCAACTTCAGATAGGTTTGCAGTCTACTTGTTAAGCAAAATCTGTTTAATATTTGGGAATGTACCTAGAACGAAGCCCATAGTCAAGAGACCTTTTAACAACAATGTCGATGGGCGTGCGTGGGGATTAAATGTCAATTTCTGTTATTTACAAACTATGTGACCTTCAGCAAGTTGCATAAACTATTGGAATTTCAACTTCATATGCTGTAAACAGGAGCACAGCCATTTTGTCCATTACATTATTTTTAATGTTTATTTTATTTCTGGGAGACAGAGAGATAGAATGCAAGCAGGGGAGGGGCAGAGAGAGAGGGGGAGACACAGAATCTGAAGCGGTCAGCACAGAGCCCGACACGGGGCTCAAACCCACGAAGCGCGGGATCATGACCTGGGCCGCAGTCAGATGACTAACCAACTGAGCCATGTAGGCACTTCCGGCTTGTTCTGTACATTTAAAGTAAAGCAATCCCGGGGCGCCTGGGTGGCTTAGTCGGTTAAGCTTCCGACTTTCGCTTAGGTCATGATCTCACGGTTCGTGGGTTCGAGCCCCGCGTCGGGCTCTGTGCTGACTGCCAGCTCAGAACCTGGAGCCTGTTTCAGTCTGTGACTCCTTCTCTCTCTGACCCTCTCCTGCTCACGCTGTCTCTCTCTCTCTCTCTCCTAGAAATAAATAAAAAACATTAAAAAATTAAAAAATATAAAAAAATAAAGTAAAGCAATCTGTTGGATACTATTGCTTTGTGCGGTGTCTGGCACACAGCGAGAGCTCAAAGCTGGGAGGTGCCATTTTTATATATCCAAGAAACCTTTGAAATCCTTGGCCTGTTTTATAAGGTATCATGAGCAGATTCCTTATTTTCTGCACGCCTGTCACCTAAACTATCCAGCACGTCACTGTCTTGATTCCAAATGCAAACCAGAAAACGCAATGCAGGCGTGTGCCCTCGGTAGTTAATGGGCCTGCCTGCCCGGTAACCTATAGAAGAGCCTCTAGGGGGACATGAGTAGGTTCCCCAGCCACCCTCCCTCCCCACGAGGCAGCCCTTGAGGCTGCAGACATACGGAGAGCCATCCGTGGTGGCCCCAACACAGCTCTGGTACTGCCCTCCGGTCCCTGGGAGGACCCTGTACTCCACAGTGAGCCAGGAAGAAACATGTTTGGCTCCGCTCCACTGGGGGCTGAGAAGGGAAGGTCAAGGATGCTGAGACCCGCGGCTTTCTGGATACAGAGGAATAAGCCCTAACGCTGTACCTGGATGGTCAATTTCAACAGATCTCAGTCTGAACAATACTTCCTTGCTGCTTTAGTAAGTAGAAAAGAATAGTTCCACTTGCCAAAAATAGGCACAACACACACACTCTCTCTCTCATAAACAGGTTCACCATTCTTAATTCTCGATAAACAACGATGCCATTTTAAGGATAACTCATTTTAAAAATATCAATTTTGTTTTCCAATAGATATGATTATTTGTAATACATGAGATTTTCTTTTGCACTCATTTTAAAACAGAATTATGTTGGTACGACTGGTCCATGGACATATTCGATTAAAAATAGAGCTGAAATTAACTTTCCTAACTGATCCGTAACTGGATATAAGTTTGTCCCATTCCAAGAGAGTAAATATAAAACGAATGGCCTTATCAAGGGTATGAATAGCAACAGAGTGTGAATTAGTCTAACTCTGGGAAGATCTAGATTTTAGGAATATTTGAAATAAAAGATAATCTTCAGTGAAATCAACAAAGTAAGAGCAAGGCATTACTAAAACCTGACTGCAAGAGCACTTCATGTTTTAAAAGTTCTGCATCATTGGCTTTGGAAAATAAAAGCAATCATTTCACTACTGTTTCTAGAACATCTTTCTTATGTTTAAATAAATTGAGTTTTAAAACATTATATGTTTATTTTAGAATGTGGGAGGGAAAGAAAACACAGGAAAAAAAACATTCAAAATCAACTATGATCTAAATATCTATAATCAAAAATAATCCATTTCAGTATTTGGATATGTATCCCTCCAATATTTCGGTTCATGTGTTAACAACTTGTCTAATGAAAATAGAATTGTAATATTCCTATAATGTTGACAGTATAATGTAAGTATATGTTTTCCCATATCATTAATCTTCTAAATCTTCATCTGATACTATTTGATCATGACCACATTTATTTAAGCCAGTCCCTACTGTCGGATACTTCTTTCCACTTTTCGTCATTATCAAATATACTGGGATAAACATTCTTGGCTAAATTTCTGCACACATTCATTGGTATTTCCTCTTTTTTAAGTTTATTTACTTATTTTGAGAGAGAGAAAGAGAGAGCACGGACAGTGAGGGGCAGAGAGAGAGGGAGAGAGAGAATCCCAAGCAGGCTCTGCACTGTTAGCACAAACCTAACATGGGTTTGATCCCAAGATCTTGGGAACATGATCTGAGCCTAAATCAAGAGTCAGACGCTTAGCCAAAAGCCTTCCAGGCACCCCCTCATTGGAATTTCCTTAAGATACATGAGGACAAGCATCACTGGTAAGGCAAAGGGCATTGTTGCTATATTTTAACAGACTGCCTTCTAAATACAAGACCTACTTAAGGGTCACAAGTAGTGGGGAAGGAGGGTCCTTGGCAAAGGTTCCTAAGTTTTACATGTATTTGAAAGCTTAGCCATTTTGCTTGAGGGTGCTTTAATTAAACACTGAATGACAGTCACATCTGGGTGTGTGTGTGTGTGTGTGTGTGTGTGTGTGTGTGTGTACCACTCTACATCCATAGCCTTTGGTTCCCCTCTGTGGCCTGTTACTTTTTTTTCATTTGAAACATTCCTTTATCCATTAAAAAGAAAAAAAAGAAAAAAAAACCTCTGAACCACAGATGCTACAAATGTTTTCCCAGTTTTTTTAAATATGATTTATATTACTGCTTAGGATAATTTCTATGGGAAAAATTAAAAAGTCATGCAAATATTCAAGTCATTTCCCTTGTGGGTCGCTCTTGAGAGCCCGTCATCCATTTCCCCAACAATATGGAAACGAGGGGCTATTTGTTGCTCCTGAGAGTGCAAACCTCTGACATCCTCCTTGAACACTCACTGAACATCTCCTTGTACCTTCTGTGAACATGACTTTGCATGTTAATTATATCCCTTTCTTTAATGTCACGTTACTAATTTCATAAGGTGGATTTTCAAAAAAACAAGTTTCGCTTTTCAAATAATGACCAAAAAATAAAAGCGAATCCAAATATATCAGTCGGCTGGGGCTCCCATAATAACTACTACAGACAGTGGCTTACTTAAGCACCAGAAATTTAGTTTCTCTGAGTTCTTGAGGCCGGAAGTCTGAGATCAAAGTGTTGGCTGGTGGAGATGGCTTCTTCTCGGGTCTTCCTCTGGAGCCGGCACGTGCCCTCCTTCTTCTGGGGTCTTCACATGGTTTTGCCCGGGTGTGTCTGTGTCCTAATCTCTTTTTCCTATAGAAGCTACCTGTCATATTGGTCATAGTGGATTAAGCTCCACACCTATGAATGACCTCAGTTAACTATTTCTTTAAAGACTCTACCTCCAAATACAGTCACATGCTGAGGTGCTGGATGTTAGGACTTAACATATGAATTGGGGTTGGGGGTAATTCAGCCCACAACATGGATTAATACAATCCTTAATATAGGAAACAAGCTACGTAACAATTCAAAAACCAACAGCCTGTTAACTAACTGGGTCAGTTGTTTGTTAAAACAAGCAATCAATATTTCCCTTAGGATTTAAACAAGACCCAGAATCCCATGAAGCAACACTCTAAATGTCTAGGAATCAATCTAAAATTTCTCAGTCTATTAAGGTTCAGGAAAATCTTGGGGCGCCCAGGTGGCTCAGTCAGTTAAGAGTCTGACTTCAGCTCAGGGCATGATCTCATAGCTCATGGGTTCAAGCCCTGAATTGGGCTCTGTGCTGACAGCTTGGAGCCTGGAGCCTGCTTCGGATTCTGCGTCTCCCTCTCTCTCTCTCTCTCTGCCCTTCTCCCACTCAAGTGCACATGCATACTCTCTCCCTTTCAAAAGCTGAATAAACACTGAAAGATTTTAAATAAAAATAAAACGTTCAGGAAAATCTCAACTCACAAGTAAAAGTAAAACCGACAGATACTAATTGTGGTATGTCACAGATGTGAGAACAATCAAAGGCTTTAAAAATAGCCATTACAACCAACCTCGAAGAAGTAAAGGTAAACACTTCCGAAATAAATGTAATGACAGGACGTCTTGGGAAATAAATAGATGATGTAAGGTAGACTAAAATGGAGATTTTATAATTAAGTAAGACTCAACTTTTTTTTTTTTTAACTATATACTACACCTAATGTGGGGCTCGAACTCACAATCTCAAGATCAAGAGTCACAGGCTCTACTGACTGAGCCAACCAAGTCAGCTTTTAATTTGTAGTTAAACTTTTTAATTTGAAGTTTAAGTTAATATTAATATGTTTTACTTCACAATGGCATTTATAATTTCAGGTTCATTTTATTGTTCTAATTGCTGGTATAGTTATGCATTTAAAAAAGGTTTTGTCAAAAATACTCCAAGTCCCTCTTTCTTTTTCACTGAGATCACCTCAGTTTGCTTGTTTTCTTATTTAAAAGAGAGCCATTTAAACCTTTTCCTCTCAAAGGAGTATCACCTCTGAAAGTTCTCACAGAGTTTGGCTCGCCTCTGCCATTTTCTGTCCCTGACATGGTGTCACGAGGCTGGCCTGGGGCCTCCGTTTCCAGGAGAAGGTCCAGGATAGCCTTTGCAGGGAGACTTTGCAAGCGAAAGACTGGCAGTGACACAGACCTAAAAAGGTTTTTTATAACACACACCTTTACTAATTGCCAGAAATAGATTTTCTTCGCATCACGGGCTCCTGAGTGAGCTGGAAACCAATTTGGCCATAAGTCAAATGGCCTCTTCACGCAGCGCCCACAGCACACATGTTTCTGGGAAAATGTAGAGATCAATTAAAAAGGGGGGGGGGCATTTGTTCTCATTTGGTTAAAAGAGCCACCAAGAAGAAAAAAAGTCATTTGTTTTAATTATAGTGAAAAAAAAATTCTGAGCAAAAGTACTTTCCAAAGCAATTACTAAACCTAAGCTTTACATCCCATAATAGAAAATGATTCATAGAGTATAGCAGATCTTCCGAATTCCAAGTTATTGCTTCTCATATTTACAATAAATCTCCAGCGACATATCAGCTAAGAATATTTCTGGTAGAACCGACAATCATTGCAGGGACAGGGAGAGTGTTTCTGGGGCCTGTGACATGGAGCACTAAGGGCTGGATAATGAAAGAACCCTTAACAACAGTCCAGGACAGAGGTCTACTGTCCTCCTACGTCACAATTTTTAGCCATAAAATAAATAACAGTAACAGTAGTATTCCCCTGAAACTAAGCTGACATAATACAATATTTGAATTCTGGGCAATACACTGAAATTTGAAAGAAAGTTTGCAGAAAGCTACATGCTAGAAGAGAAGGTGAAATTCTATGGTGCGGGGGCTAAAAATATTTATATATCCTTCTGTGACTTTGTTTTCTACTCCTGGTCATAGGATTTCTTTTTCTAGTGCCTTGGCTTCTCCTTAAATTGCAAAAGCTATTTGCTGGTTCTCTATTTTCTCTTGCTTCGGCATTTCTTGTTCATCTAGTCCACATTTTTGGCTCACCTTCAACTGTTGCTACTCGTGTCTAAAACCGAACAAAGCACTGATTCACTGGCTCCTGACTTACTGAATTAGGAGGGAGCCCCCATTCCGTCTCCTCATCTTACAGAAGACTAAACTGCCGTGGTTACGTCAGCAAAGAAATGTTCGTGTTAAGCTGCATTTATTACAACAAAATCACAGAACGTGAAGATACTTTAGCTGGTCTGTTTGAGTTTCTTAACAATGATATGTAAACCGCAGTTTAGTTGTTTCGGTCAAAAAGTCAACGAGCCAGCCAGTTTTGATTCCTGTTTCTCCGTGTTTTCACGGTGTTCCTGAAAAATCTATAGCTTCCCCGACATCACTGTCACAGCCTCTCACTGAATCACAAATTCGATCGGGTTTGGAATGCGCCCTTTAGGGAAAAGCTTAAATGAAATGCTCAAGCAGAAAGCAGATGGTTTGAATCTACGAGGGACAAAAAAGTGGTATGACTTTAAGCAAGTCACCTCATTCATCTCTTTTATAAAATCAATGAGACAGTTCCGCACACATCCGTGTCTCCTTACACTTCCAGGATTATTAGTGGAATTACTACTGATCTTTGCCTACTGAAAATTCTTCATCTTCCAGTCATCCTTTCTGTATTTCTATGAACAGAGGGCTAATACCACTAACCTGAATGGAGATTTAATTCTCTATAACTTCACTTGGGTCCTTGGAGTCAATCTTCTTTGCTTCTCCAAAGACAGAAGACCCACCTTTCTTTTCTTTGTAAATCTGAGGTTACCATTTCCACTATGGGCTTGCGGTGGGGGGAAGCAAAGCTACCTCAAAGCCAGCAGTTCAGTGGAACAACTGGGCAGGATGTTAGATGAATAGGACACCAAAAGCCAAGCTTCCAATACTGTCTATTCCAAGCAGCTTAGTGACCAAAGGAAGGAAGGATATTAGTGAATCAGCTGAGCACAGCAGCCTAGTAACAGAAGAAGCTCGTGAATCACCAGGATGGAAGCTGTGGTGGGTCTGGCCGGCAGACGCTTAGGTACGTTTTCCAGGAATCTTGGGTCACGTCCTTCTACTGTTTAAAATTAATCGTCTTTTTAGTGCCTAGCTAATGAAGGCCAAGTAATTTAGCATAGACAATATGTTTTTAGTGCTATGGCCCCAGCCCATTACAAGCATCATCTGTAAGATGGCGCCCACACCCCAAGTCAGGTCTCACCACCGCCAGCAGGTGTAAATTCGCCAAACATACCTGCACTCTGAGATCTCCGTGCTGATGTGTGGGGTCGCCTCAGCCACTCTGTTTTGTGACGCTCTCTTCTCTGGAGCCTTCCCCACCCACCTGAAGCATTAAGGAGCTCTCTCTTCGGTGATACCTGGCACTAACCACATGGAACAGGGGTCTTTTGTTCCCATGCCTGCCCCACCCCCCAACCACGTGGCCCCGGCGTGATGCACTTTTATCTACAGCTATTAAGTAGACCCAGCCTCTTAATGCAAAATACCCTCTATTTTAGTAGCACATGACAGTCAAAGCTCTATCATAATCACTAGCCCGTCTGACAAACAGCCCATGAATACACACTGTACGTTTTATTACCTCAACTTAACTTGAAAGAATGGGCAATCTACAGATATTAAGTTTGTCTCATCCTGGTCCATTAAATCATGGCTGAAAAAATAAGAAAAATATATTCTACACACACACACACACACACACACACACACACACACACACGGAAGTCATGCAGTAGAAAAAAACCCAGATTTTTCTAGAACAGTTGTAAGTTGAACAGAATTAAGTAAAGTTCACCTAGACCGTGAATTTTCTGGGAAGAGAGTTGGTGAACGTTCTCTGATTTAATTAAAAGCCCGAAAGTCCCCTATTTTTGTTTCCAAGAAGGAAAACATGTGAGCTCTGGCAGTAGCATCAAGTGCAGGTGTTTCTGGTGAGGAATTCTCTCTCTTAGTAGCAACAATCATGGTCATGCGTCAAGGTCACCCATCTTAGACTCTGTTTCCATTCCCAAAGGAACATCCCCCCTAAAACCTACAGAATTCTCTGAAGTGAGAATAGGCAGTCAGATGGCATCTTTTCCATTACTTGAAAGAAATGGCTTTAAAAAAAAAAAAAAAAAAAAAGGAAGCGCTCTTAACATTCCAGTTACCACTCCAGCCATGAGGATAATGGTCCTTTCACTACTTTTAAATCAATTCTGTAGAGTTAAGGGGCTCCGCTGTGATGAAACCACATCAAGATGGAGAGACTGGTGGGTCACAGATCAGAGCGGGGTTACAAACAGGGTATAAAGAAGACTGCCAGGATGGTGCGGGGACAAATCAGTGACGAAGGCCAGCACTGGAGGAATGTGCACTGAAACAGGAAAACATCACTGGGACCCGAGCTCCCGTCCCCAAGCCACAGTAAGTGCCACACACACAAGGAGTGAAATCGTTTTCGGGCACCTGGAGGGCTCAGTTGATTAAGCATCCTCAGCTCAGGTCATGATCTCACAGTTCAGGAGATCGAGCCCCTCGTCAGGCTCTGTGCTGACACAGAGCCTGCTTGGGGTTCTCTGTCTCCCTCTCTCTCTGTCCCTCCCCACCCTCAAAAATAAATAAGTATTTTTAAAAAATAGAAGTGAAATAGTCTAAAAAATCAGATCACAAAATCTTAAAAACAATATCCAGAATATTGTTCTCTCTTACATGAACAGAATCAATTATAATGGGAAAGGTGGATGAAGAGACAGAAGACAGGTCTTCCTTTATTAAAGACTTACACAACAAGAGTTTCTGAGTTGGGCCCAGATCAGATTTTTCTTTATACCTCTACCATCTGACATAGCTAATTATATTTGACAGGTTCTCACCAAAGAAGAAACTGGGTACTGACTAAATATAGAAATGAAACAACTGCATAAACAGTAAATACTTCTATCTGTACAATGAAGGCTTGATAAGGAATTAGGAAACCCCAGAGAAGATGATGACCAGTGGAGCTTGAATATCCGAACTGCATAAAGAACTAAATCATTAGCAAAACCATATTTAAAATTTTTTTTAATGTTTATTTATTTTTGAGAGAGAGAGAGAGACAGACTGTGAGCAGGGGAGGGGCAGAGAGAGAGGGAGACACAGAATCTGAAGCAGGCTCCAGGCCCTGAGCTGTCAGCACAGAGCCCAACGTAGGGCTTGAACTCACAAACCAGGAGATCATGACCTGAGTCGAAGTCACATGCTCAACTGACTGAGCCACCCAGGTGCCCCACAAAACCATATCTTTAAAAGGCATGAAGTTCCAAGTTAATACAATATGGAGTATAAAGAAGTAGACCATCTTTGAAGAAAGCATTTTTCTTCCTTCAGCAATTAAGGGAGCAAAGACAATTTCCCTATCACTTTAGGAAAAAATGTAAGGCAATACCAAAATCCATTGCAGACAAACTTGTCATGCTTGAAAACAGCAGAACCCAGGGAAGAATTTTGTGGGACAGTCCTATTCGTTCCAAGGGAAAATTCAGAGGAACATAAAAGCAACCACTAACTACTCAGAAGAAAACACAGCAGCAAAACTTTTAAGAATCAAAGGCTGCAGCAATAAAAATCACAACTGCAAGCCCTTATCTGCACAGCACGAAGAGCCGTAGGAAAGTACTACAGCAACAGATGGATGGATACATTATAGAAAATAACCTCACAAGCGTAAATGCTGTCTAAGTCATAGTATTATTAGTGAAACTGAAATTATTTAATGAAATGCAGAGTGCCCGGGCAAAATCTATTTTGAGCTACTTATTTTCTCCAAGTGTAAGTTTGCTTATCAAGTTTTGAAAAGAGATAAACTGTATCAAAATAAAACAGTCTGATCACATGTTCCTGAAAAACTAAACTACAAATAAAAGTTATTGCAGACCTGGCCATCTTAATATTTTTTCCAAGGCCAAAAATATTGTAATACTCGGAAACTTCTACATGTGACACTTTGCAACTTCACTGGCAAAATTCTAGAAGATTGGATGAGGTCGTGCAGTGACCAACTCCCACAATTTGCCATGAAGGGGCCTGAGGTCCAACAGGGCGTGACTCATTTAGCCCCTGACTAGGGCTACCGGCCCTCCAGCTGTGCCTTCCCATGACACACTGAGGCTCGGGGGTATTGCAGCCGTCACATCTGCAATGTGGACTTCGTTTCTGCAAAGCCACTTAGTAAGAAGAAAATGGAGTCTGGGGTGTCCAGTGGCCCATTGGGCAGCCTCCCCTCCTCCTGCTGCTGGCGTCCAGCTGCCTGCCGCACGTGCTGACCGCCTCGGCCCACTTCCTTGCTGACCCCACATTCTCCTTGACGCCTGGGCATGTGTTTCCCTTACTCCAGGAGAAAAATCCTCCTTGCAGAATGCTTTTTGCCCATTCCTGGAAACATAAGAACTTTCTAGATTTTTTTTCCTCTTATCTGGAGAAAGCTGAGTCAGGGTCCTCAGGACACATCTCTGAGAACTAGGATGTTGACGGATGTTACGTGGGAAAGTTTTCCGTGGTTAAACGCATTTGGGAAAACCTGTGCTGCCCCAGACTCAGTGCTGAGGACACAGGAAAGGCCAGTTGGTGATGGGGTTTCACAGGCGAGTAGACTCTACATATCCATCCCCCAAAAGTATACGGACACAAGACTATTCTTCTGTGGGGAGCACCCTAGAAGACTCAGGTATGTAGAGATATTTGGGAAATGCAGGTCTGTGTTGTTTTATCTCTATCTCTATCTATCGATCCCCAGGTATATATATGTATGTATGTGTGTGTGTATATATATCTCCAGGTACCCCTTAACTCTGTGCTCATAAGGCAGATGAGTGTCCTGAATTTTTTTTTTTGGTAGCTCAAATGACTATGTGAGCAGAAACTTTTATTTTTTGGAAGGGAAGTTTCTCTTTTCAAAACCTGAGAAGCAAACTTACACTTGGAGAAAATAAGCAGCTCAGAATAGATTTTGCCCGGGCACTCTGCATTTCCCTGTTGATATTAAATAAAGTGGGTGCCACACGGAATTGATCCTACCGGAGAGCCCTAAGCTCTGGAGCTATTTCAGCACATGAGAAAGACACGTCTTTTGAAAACTCCTCCGTTCTGCATGTATTTCTCTAGCTTTGTAAAGAAACTGAAAGCACTTTTGATAAACGTTTTAATGAGTCACCCGATGTGTCATTTCTGTGCGCTTTGAAAGAAAGCCTCCTGAGTAATACCGAGGGAATTCAGTTAGCTTCCGAATGCCAAAAGACCAGCCACAAAGGAACTGGGCAGGAGGAGAGAGGGTGCTTTTCTTTTGGTCCAGGAGTGAGCCACGCAGGTGAACACAACGTGTGCGTACGTGCATCTGCGTGCGCGCACATGTGGATTCTCTGTGCGTCGGCTTAAGATAAGCAGGTTCACATCCACCTGCTGCAGTGTTCTTCTTTATCACCCAGTGGGGGAGGGGGGATAAAGTGGTGGTTTGCATATGGGAATGACCACTAGGAAATTCACCCTAAAATTTAGAAAGCCCTTTTTTCGATACTGGGCTGTCCTGAATTCACCATCATTTGTGATATTAATTAAATATCTTTTTGTAATGGTCCTGCATACCATTAGGCTTTGTTTGTGTAAGTCTTCAATAACAGAATGAAACCTCCCAAATCCTTGGGATGCTCTCCACTCTTGATTTGCATTTTGCTGGATGGCAGCGGGTGTGTGGAATTCCAACTATGTGACTTAGAACGTACCTGCCCCTGGCCCTGGGCAGGCATCATGGCTCAGTGGACATTTCAGGTGCAGGAAGGCCGTCCATCACTGCACAGAAATAATGTCCCGAGTCAGAAAGTGACTGACATCTGCGGAGGCAGCATGTTGCCACCATGAAGACCACGGATTCAGAACACACCACGGAGGGTGGACTCCCAACTCCCACCACCTGCCAGCTGTGCGGCCTTGGGCAAATCAGTCACCCTCTCTGTGCCTCCCAGGCCTGCCATGAAGAGTACATGAGCTAATGTGTGAAGAGGGCTTCAATCGTGCCAGGCTAGCTGGAAACTCCGTGAGTGTGCTATCAGTATCGTTTCCACTTAAGTTACAATGAATTTTCATTGAAGTTCTCTATAGGTGTATTATTATTATTATACTATCCCCTCATCACAATAAGAGGTGACTCTTTTGTCCATTATCCCCTTTACCTCGTGTGTCAATGTGTCCTCAAGCTGCATGGCTAGCACGGTTCTTGTCTCAGGAAGGAATGGCGCTACACCCACCCCATGAAACTGTTTTTGGAAAATAGTGTCAAGTAACTAATGCTACCATTCATCCTCGAATCAAATGGGAATATGGCCCTACACATCTCACAGGATCATTAGTCTGAAGGGTCAGTTAGTTTGAATGTGCCAATTCAATACAAAGAAACCTTATTCCTCTGTGGGCGGTGCTTGTGATGGTGCTTACGACAGAAGCAAGGGGAGCCTTTGCCTAAATCCATCCTAACACCTGCCTGTCTGGTTATTTACTCAGCCTGACAACATTTATCGTCACAATGCGTAAGGCACCGTGGAGATTCAAAGTTGAAGCAACAAGGGTCCTCAGTCCCCCAAACCTTGGCCCATGGTGAGAGTTACGTGCAATATGCTGTAAGATACAATATGGAAATGAAGGCCATGCACTACCAAGGCGGCACTGAATTCTCCGGGAAGCTGTGAAGTTCCCCGCTCTCATTTATAAAGCCCCCTCATCGTGCTTTCCAGGTGACCCAAGGCGCATGCTCACAACGGACATGTTGCGTTTTGTGTGGATTAGATGAAGTTATGCAAGAGCCATTCTATTTCATATCCATGGATTAAAAAAGCCTCCATAGATTAAGACAGCTATGAATTTTCCATCAAGAGGATTGCAACATGTTGCAAACTGCAACATGCAGTTCCCACATTTTGATTTTAAGAATCAAACAGATTCCAAAACAATGTGTGATTTTGGAACAGAGCCACATAGGAAAGTGTCCTGAGTCTAAAGGGTATGAAGACAGCCTCCCCTCTGACTCAGGGAGGCTCTGGGGCAAAAGTGGGCACCTCTTTTAGGGACATGCTCATCGTTAGGTCTCACCTGCATGTTTTATCTTGCATTTACACTCTAGAAGGTTCTATGTCCCTGGGCCCTGGAAAACTGTGGAGAATGGCTGATTTCTGTCAGTCATAAAGGCATTTACAGAATGGCATTCATCAATATTTATCTAGTTCATACTGGTTCGCATTTAAGTGGGATGATTTGCTAATTCCTCTTAACCTTTGCTTTTTAAAAATAAATATCACAGATCACATCTTTTATAAATAAATTTCAAATGTGGCAAGATCAAAGGTTAAATTTCTCCCTAAAAATGTCAGGAAAGAGACTAAGACCGATATGATCCATTTAAAACAATCTGCAGGAGAGCAAAAGAAGCTGATTAAATCTGAGAGCTGGAATGGAAGCAGGTAAGATCAAAGTAAAAGGCAATATACTGAATGAGAACCGCTCTGCCTTTTTCTTAGCTGGGCGGAGAATCTGATGTTGCCCTAGAAGGGCGGTTCTGGAAAATATAAACAGGAAACCAAAGGGCTTATCCATGGATCCAGGACAAGTGAGGAAGATAGTTCATAAATATACATAGAAGACAAGGAAAGGGACTTTTTTAATAAAAATTTAAAGCTTGGCATTCTTAGGTTTTACGCTAATAAGTTTTGCTATTTTGAAACATGTTTTCTTCAATGTAATCAGTTTATCTGCTATATAAAGCTGTGTGTGTGTGTGTGTGTGTGTGTGTGCGCGCGCGCACGTGTGTGTGCGCAGGTATGTGTGTGTTCTGCATAAAATGATCCAAAGAAATTACTTATCTAAACTCATTATGTGAAATAGAAAAGACCAACACTGTTTGGCACTGAGCACAACAGCGGCCCTAAACAATGAATTACCACAGTAAATAAAATGCTACAAGGATCGTGTTGAAGGTATCTGGACCAGCCTGTCCATTAAAGTCATGAGACACAAAGAATGTCCGCTCTTCCCATTAGTTAATGCCCTTTCAGGAGTTTAACTTTGTTGCATAAAATAATAATAATAATAATAATAATAATAATAATAATAAGACACAAGATATAAATATTGAAATCATTACAAATTATAACATAATTATAAGTTTTCATTTATCACAGACATGATCATCCATATGGAAGAAAGAAACAGAACAAAAAAAACAGAGTAAGACTTTTCAGTTAGAAACTACAAATATCAAAACTGAGAGTTTTCCCTCTATACCAGGAATAGTTAGTTAGAAAGTATAATTTAAAAAATTATAAAATTATTCACAGAATTTAAAAGTACCCAAAACAGCCGGAAATCAACAAGAAATGTAGAAGGCCTATATAATCAAAACGACACGCTCTTAGGTACAGGGAAACATCACACAGATATACTGTGTGAGGCTTGGTGTTGCAGAGAATCGAGATCGGCAGAGACCTAATCAAACCTGGCACTTTGGGAAGACTGTGCAAATAGTGGAGATGGAGGGGAGACAAAAAGGCGGCTGTGATGGGGTCACAGCAACAGCATGTACGGTCTCTTCCATCAGGGCAAGGAGTGCCCAGCACAGGTCCCTGTACCCTGCTGGCTCCCACACAGGCAGCACGTGTCCTTTCTGAAAGCGTGACGCATCCCATTATGTTACGATAACCATGTGGGAAGATTAAATAAGTCAGGGTATTCTATTCATCACACATCCCAATAGTTCTGAAAGAGAGATACTTCTTATTTGTCTTTACACCTTAGAAATTCATATTGCGGGGCGCCTGGGTGGCTGAGTTGGTTAAATGTCTGACTTCAGCTCAGGTCATGATCTTACAGCTTGTCAGTCAGGCTCTGTGCTGACAGCTCAGAGCCTGGAGCCTCCTTTGGATTCTGTGTCTCTCTTTCTCTGCTCTTCCCCTGCTCTCACACGTGTGCACATGCGCTCACCCTCTCTCTCTCTCAAAAATTAAACATTAAAAAAAGAAATTGATATTGTAACTTTGAATATGCCTATTACAGCTCATTGGGAAAGCAAAAGAAAATTACTACACAGTATTTAGCTTCAGAAGGAGGCCAAGTATGTGTTTTCAGGCCATGTTTAGTCTCGATCTTGACCTTTCCTTATGCACTGTTAAAAATCAACAGGAACAAAAAATGGTAATATGAACAAAATGCTCATATATTTTTAAAGACAAAGAATAAATAAAGGATGCAGTTAAATATTAGAAAAAACATTTGTGAATTCAGGCAAACTTTCCCATCGTTGTTCTGCAGGAGAAATGGATTTGAATGCCTTCCATTCAAGCACTTTCAGAAGGCTCAAGGCCATACATTTCAAAAGGTAACCTTGAAACTGACATCTGAATGTCACACTGAATGTCACACTTGTGTCTAAGGGTCTGAACTCTGAAAAGAAACCCAGACAGTTACTTCTGATTGGATAAGAAAGACTTTTTAAAATCGCGTTTTCTCCTTACACCGGAAATGTTTTGTTCCTCATTTGCAACTGCTTTTGAAAAATGAGAAAGAACATTTTGAAGGTAGAAAAGTACAGGAAAAGATAACATAACAAATACCTGTGAGCGGCCATCCACAGCTGTAGGAAAGACAGGAACAATTACCGAGAAACACACCCCCTTCCTCTCTTCACAGAGGTGACTGCCTTCCAGCCCTTTTCTGGATGTTTACCATAGCTGAATAAGACCATCAACGAAATGCAGCATTTTAGCCCTACAAAACTGCATCTTAACATATATCCAGGATTCATCAGTTGGCTATTTTTCACTTGGTTTGATGATTTAGATGTCTACCTCTGCTAGGACATCTACATCCAATTAATTTTATTAATTTCTAATTAATATGCTTCTCTCTGGGGGCACCTGGGTGGCTCAGTCAGTTGAGCATCCAGCTCTTGATTTTGACTCAGGTCATGATCCCAGGGTTTTGGGATTGAGCTCATGTCGGGTTCCGTGCTGAGCATGGAGACTGCTTAAGATTCTTTCTCTCTCTCTCTCTCCTCCTACCTGCACATTCTCTCTCTCCCTGTCTTTCTCTCTCAAAAAAATAAAAACATTCCTCTCCCTGGATACACCATAAGCTAAATATTCATTTTTATAATGATGGACACTTATAAGTTGCTTTGAATTGTTAACCATTCCAAAGGATGCTGAAATGGATATTCTGGAAACTGTCTCCTTGGGAACACTCACTGAAGTCTCTCCAGGTAGATCAAGAGAGTGAAATTTCTGCTTCAAAGGTTTGCATGATTATAACTTCCTACCATAATTATTGTGTTTTTTTTTTTTTTTTTTTTTCTCCCGGCAGCAGAGTGCCAGCCTCATTCTTTCTTCTGCAATTCCATTTCAGGTAGGTCCACCTTATAGTTGCCAGTCCCACAGTGGTACAATTGAAACACCTCAAAATAATCTACAATCTTCTAATGACAAGGGAGCCCGAATATCGGATCTCTTCCTTTCTGTACAGGAAATACTTCATGCTTTACAGGAAACAGAAATTCTTTTTTTTCTTTAAGTTTATTTATTTTCAGAGAGGGGGGTGGGAGAGAATGTGCATGAGCAGGGGAGGGACAAAGAGAGAAGGAGAGAGAAAATCCCAAGCAGGCTTCACACTGTCAGCCAGCACTAAGCCCAACACAAGGCTCGAACTCATGAACCGTGAGTTCATGATCTGAGCTGAAATCAAGAGCTGGATGCTTAACTGACCGAGCCACCCAGGTGCCCCACAGGAAACAGGATTTCTATTAGCTATATTCATTGCAAACATCTTCTCCTGGTCCCGTTTCTTCATTTTTTTAAAGTTGTCTTTGCATCACTGAAATTTTAAATTTTAATGTTATAAAATTGTCAATCTTCCTTTTTTAGTTAGTGCTTTTTGGGTCTAAAGTTCTCACAAAAGCATGAGCCACAGAGGAAAAGATTTAATATGGAAATACAACTGTTGGTGAGAATGAAAGCTGGTGCAGTCACTTTGGAAAACAGAGGTTCCTCAAAAAATTAAAAATAGAACTACCACATGATCCAGTGGTCCCACTTCTGGGAATATATCCGAAGGAATGAAAACATTATGCAAAGAGATATCTGCTTCCCCATTGTCACTGCGGCATTATTTACAATAGCCGTGACAAAGAATCAGCCCAAGTGCCCATCAATGGATGATGAATGGATTAAAAATATTATGGGGGCGCCTGGTGGCTCAGTTGGTTAAGCATCCAACTTTGGCTCAGGTCATGATCTCATAGCTCTTGAGTTCGAGCCCTGCATCGGGCTCTGTGCTGGCAGCTCAGAGCCCGGAGCCTGCTTCAGATTCTGTGTCTCCATCTCTCTCTGCCCTTCCCCCACTTGTACTCTCTCTCTCTCAAAAATAAACATTAAAAAAATATTATAGACACACAGAAATACTGTTCATCCATTAAAAAGAGACGAAAATCCTGCCATTTGTGACAACATGGTTGGAACCAGAGGGTGTTATGTTAAGTGAAATAAGTCAGACAGAGAAAGACAAATATCGTATGATCTCACTTATATTTAATCTAAAATTAAAAAACAAAAACAAAAACTAAAAAAACCAAAACCAAACTCACAGAAAAAGAGAGACAATCTTTGGTTATAAAACATAGGAGGTGGGGACAGGGGAAACTGGAGGGGGGTGGTCCCAAGTTACCAGCTTCCAGCCATGAGATTAAGTAGGAACGCCGTGGGTGACGTAAGGTGTACAGGTAACACTGCTGGATGGACAGGAAAGTGGGTAAGAGCTGTCCAGTCTGGGAGCCACCGGCTACAAATGCTTGTTAAACACCTGAAATGTGGCACATGCGGTTGGGGAACTAGATTTTCATATTAACTTCTACTTAATTGTGAATAGCCACACGTGGCCTGTGGCTACCGTGGTAGTGTAGCTCTGAACCATGACGCTCACACAATCTGAAGAACTGATTCCATTACTTTGAACTCTGTTGCCAATTTGATTATCAAAGAACTGAGTGTGCGCACACGAATATGTGTAAGTGTGTGTAGAAGTAAGGAGATTAGGTTTCTCCTGAATTAAATTAAAATTTAAAACTAAGTCTCATATGAAACTTGTACATAGCTTTTATCAGACACAGATGCCGGCTACAGTGCTAGGAATACAGTGTTACTGAAATAACTTACACACACTTGGAAAGTATCTAACCCTCTTATTTTAAGAACATCTTTTAAATTAACTTCCTATATATTTAAATTTAAAATGCTTTTTTTGTCTGTACATATATAAAGTTATGTTTAAATGAATACCCTTAATATATAACAGGTATGTTTTCTATCTGAATATATGTGAATGAAACTACATCATAAGCCGACTTTTATCGATTCAAAAGCAAAAGGTCTGAACCATTTGCCAAAAAGGCATGCCTACCCCAAAACACAAACAAGCAGAATACTGAGTGCTACATGAATGTTCACAACTTTTAACAGAACAGGTATTGAGGCAATCATTCAAATATGTAGGAGGCATTCAACAAATATCTTTGAAAAGCTCTGACTCCAAGGTGCATCGCCCTCTGCCATATGACAAACTTTTAAGAGACCACAGGAAGATTCAACGGGGCCCTCGCATAGCAATGAGTTGGACACAAGCCTGAAACACGTATTTTTTAAAACAGTGCCAGTGCAGAAAGGCGGATGCAGTGGACACCCGCATCCCTTCAGAGGGGCCTGGTTTTCCATCCACATACTGGGGGCCCGTGTTCAATGTCTTCCCTGTTTTGGTGTCCATCTGGGGTTGAATGGGTCACAGAAGGCCACCTCCTTCTGTCGCAGCGGCGTGGGCTCACAGAAGCAGGATGACAGCTGGGAAGCAGAGAGGACCAGGCTGGGAAGACGCGGCCGGAGTCCTGGGCTCTCTGCGTTTTGGGAACTCTCTGATCACCTAACGGGGACTGCTAAAACACCCGAATATAAACTAAAATGTTTCATAGAATTGGAGAAGATTCCTGAGACCCCAGGAAATATATCATGAACCCACTCTAGGCGTGACTGTCCAGCAGAGTCCGCTACTTGACGGAAGCCTTGAGGGGCAAAATGAAGGTGGGTTTGACCCAACACCCTCCTTTCTGGGACTTTCAAATACTCAGTGATTAAGGAAGTCGGTCTGATTACTCAGCTGACATGTCTGAAGGATCAAATGTGAAGGTTCTGCAGGCTTACAAAGAGCATTGTACATATATTTGTTCAAAAGAACCACAATATGGAAATGCACATGTGGAAATGCAAACCCCACCCAGATCCTTATTTACAGAAAGTAAACATTTGGGGATTATAATTATAATCAAATCTGTATTTCCAATTCCCAAATAACTGTGCCTTATTAAGAATAGCATATTGCCTTCATTACAGTTAAAATGCAAAAATATGTTCACTCTTCAGAATGCCATTGGAACTCATGTTCTCAGGCAGAACAAAAGTGCTCAGATGAATTAATGCTTCTGCTAAAAAAAAAGGGCAAATCCCTTTATTTCTTTACTTTTAATTCGAAAGAGAAAAATGTAAATTTAAGCACACTTGAAATTTGACTAATCATTTTCTTTTTTATAGATATCCCTGGCATAATTAATTAGTTCTAGCACTGAAATAAATAATAAGAAAATTAATATTTATCCCTTTATTTCTTTAAGCCTGACCTATTAAATCTGATACCTCTTTTTCTCCCAATATATGACTCATGATGACTTGTTTTTGCTTGCCAAATTCTAAGGCCTCCGTGTTTCCTTCTTTTTTAATTTTTAAAAAATGTTTTGTTTTTAAAAATTAAAAAAAAAATTTAATGTTTATTTATTATTGAGACAGAGAAACACAGCATGAGTGGGGGAGGGGCAGAGAGAGAGAGAGACACAGAATCTGAAGCAGGCTCCAGCACAGAGCCCGACGTGGGGCTCAAACCCACTAACCATGAGATCATGACCTGAGCTGAAGTCAGACACGCAACCAACTGAGCCACCCAGGCACCCCTAAAAAATTTTAATGTTTATTTATTTTTGAGAGAGAGACAGAGCACGAACCGGGGAGGGGCAAAGAGAGAGACAGAGAGAGGCACAGAATCTGAAGCAGGTTCCAGGCTCTGAGCTGTCAGCACAGAGCCCAACTCAGGGCTCAAACTGTCTAACCATGTGATCATGACTTAGGCCGAAGTCGGACACTTAAGCGACTGAGTGACCCAGGCACCTGGCTTCCATGTTTCTTATAATTTGTGCCACAGAGGCCTATTTATGGTAACTAACATTAGCAAGAAGACATCACTTGTCCCATCTTATCATTTTTACTATTTCCCCACATTTTCTTTCCATGTTGAGAAAGAAATGGAGGGTCACACCACTGTTCCCATGTCTGTGTTCTGCAAATTAACACTCTCAGTGACAGTGCTCTGAAATGCTGGTCCATGGGCCCAGCCACGTGCTGGCTCGGAAAAGTGCATCCAATCATCATTCTCAACAGAGGTGTCCGTGCCATGCGGTGCCAGCCCAGCCCAGCCCTGGCCTACAGCCCAGATAACGACTGCTCTGAGCACTCTGACTCTGCTTTCATGCTCACCAAGCCCCCCTCAGCTATTTGGAGGCACGTGCTGCTTGTCTTTAATGCCTCCTGAAATGATGTGTCCAAGTTCAACTGAGTAAAGTTTTATTTTTGGACCAGAGAGAGATAAGAAGTCAGATGAGCTACTGTTTTCTAGTCTGGCCATTTTTTCTTTTTCTTTCTTTTTCCTTTCTGGAAAGCCTGATAGTAAGAGCTGGAGCTTTCCTAACACACGTTGAGCCTTCTCAACAGATGCTCAAACCCAAAGGATAATCCATTAGGAGTAGGCAAGGAGAGAGCACTACTGCATTTCAGGGACGGCCACCATCTTTGAAACTCACTGGGGGTATGTGTTCTATGTCTTCACTGTTTTGGGGTCTATATATGATTAGAGACTTGTCAAAACTCATCTAAATATATACACTTGAAATGGTGCATCTTATTATATGTGAGCTTTACCTCAATAAAGCTTATCTGAAGTCTTAGATAAGTCTTAACCTAAGACTTCAGATAAGCCTGTGACCTGTGTTGCTCACCTTGTGACAAGGCCCCTTTGGGGCACTCTGACCTTGTAACCAGATTCCAAGAGAATGGTGGCATTAAGTGGCCAATCAGAGGCCTAAGGCATGCTGGCCCATTTCTTCGGGGGTAGGATGAAGCTGGACTAAGTCTTTCCTCCCATTAAAAAAACAAGAAGACATAATCTATGTTAATGAAAGTATTTAAAAATACTACACACTGGTTAAAAATCTTTAGTGTAAGTGAATTACCAAAATGAAAAATTGGTAACCTCTTTTTAAAACGTCTCAATTTCTGAGATCCCCTAAAAGGTCACCAGAGGGCCAATCTATTCTGGCACATTTACGGTTCAAAACAGTAAACGAGAAAATACCATAAACGAGAACCCATGCAGGAATGTCCTTCCCACCATCTAATTTGAATGACCAGATCAAAAAGGAATTTCTGGGGATTGGAAGGAGGTACGAGGGAACATTTACAAAGTAAGTTCAAGATCCCTTTCTCGGGAGACTGAACTGTATTGTATTTCAAGAATTCCAAGCAGGGGAGACAGAGCAGGTCCATCCCCGGCTAACATTCTTAAAGGTGGTATTTGGGTGATTCTGTTCCCTTTGAAAGAAAAAAAGCAACGGTTTACAACTAATCCAGATGCACGCTTGCTAGTCCTGGCACGCGCGGGGATGTACGAAGGGAGTCTGGGCACCATCAAAATACTGCTTTTCACTGATGAAAGACTTTGAGTCTGGACTCTCCTTTCCAGAAGAATTCTTTAAAGCAATATAATTAAAATGTGGATTAGGGAGAAAAGTTTGTTTTTCTCTGCCTTAACAAGTCAGTTTATTTGAAGAGGCTTATAGCGGTGCTTTAGCTGGCTTTATGAGTAACAGCCCCTTCTCAGTCTTACAGGATGCTCTCCTTATGGGAGCAATTACCACAAATGTATTGCTTCTTCTAACCAATGGTTCTATTAAATCTACCTCCACATATTACAGGATTCTCACTAAGCCATTGATAGTAACATTTTAATTAAATGGTACTGCTCCATACTGATTTCATTATTTCAGCTAACATACTGTTCAGGTAATAGAATTAAAATTAAGTACACAGATGGGACGCCGGAGTGACTCAGACGGTTGAGCGTCTGACTTTGGCTCAGGTCATGATCTCACAGTTCTTGAGTTCAAGTCTCAAGTTGGGCTTGCTGCTGTCAGTGTAACCTGGACCCTTGTCTCCCTCTCTCTGTCCCTCCCCGGCTCATGTGCTGCCTCTCTCTTTCTCTCTCTCTCTCAAAAAAAAATTTAAAGAAATTTAAAAAATTTAAAAATTTAAAATATTTAAGTACATAGAACAAACATCAATATGGCATCTCTCACAGACCTAATCTAGAAAAGTAAAAAAAGAGAACAGGCATAATTTTAGATGAAGCATACTCAGGGAATGGCTTTCCAAGGGACCTGGGATGCTCTGGGGCTCCCAACTCTTTTTAAGCAGCTACATAATAATTACGCCCTAAACACTCAGAGGTGCACATGTACTAGTATGCAATGGAATATTTCTGCAGCTTCCAACATCTCTTGCGATAAACTTCCTCCAAAACTACGATGTTCAAGGGCTGACAAGAAGACCCATGTTGAATACCCATGTTCAAACAACCAAGCTGGTGACTTTCGGTGATCACACAGCCTTTGGGAGTTTGGTAGCGTCTGGCACACTTGGGGCTTTCTTAAACGCTTTGCGTGGTAAAACACATGAATAAGCATTGTTATTCATGTCTTCTTAAAAAAAAATCAGAAGGTATTACCTCCAAACACTTGCTTTCTGCATCTTTATTTCTATTCTATTCTATTCTATTCTATTCTATTCTATTCTATTCTATTCTACTTTGTGCATCTTTATATGGAAGCCTGGACCTATCAAGAGACAGTGCGACGGAAGATGAGAACATGGACTCTGAGGCTTCCTGTCCATGAAACCCAGTCATAGCAGCTCTCTGCATCTGTCTACCAGTGCTTAAAAGGGGCAATGATATTGATTGTGCAAGGAGGGCCTTGTAAGTGCATGAAGGCTGAGAACGCACGTGAGTGTCAGTTACGCGGTCCTGCGTCATAAACACCATGACCGCAGAGCAGCTTTCCTTCCTCCACGTCCCCCAGTCCCAAATAAGATTTCCAGAGCCCCCGAGAGAGCGAACTGTGCTACAGTGAACACTGACCCTTGAGGACGAACTCTGCAAAAGGTTCTGAAATTGAGGGTGTCTGCTGGTTAAGAAAAAAATAAATAAATAACTCTACCTGTGAGGAGTCCAGGACTGTATCTCGAGGTAGGTGACTCTAGAGCTGGCTTTTCAAAGACAGATAGGAAGTCTACGGGCACAGAGGGCAGTGGGAGCAAGAAGAGAGAATACTGTGGAGTATCAACCATAACATTCCACGGAGTGAGGGGGCAGGGAAGTCGCGGAAATTTCAAGCACATCGAGGTGGGGGGGCGGGCTGTGAGTGCTAGTGCAGGCGGCAGTCATGGGTCTGGGGAGGGTGGCTGCAGCATGTGCTGTCTCTAGAAAGTGACCCTGGGACACACGGCATGCTGCAGGGGAGTGTGTGGGGCCTGAGTGCACAAGACCAGATACAAAGGTGTCAGGCACCGGGCAAGAGCACTCCTCTGGGATGGCTGACAGTCAAGGGAATCAAGTTCATGGCTAAGACTGATGCAGACACATCCTGTGGTCGTACCAATAGGCTTACTCATCAACCTGCTGACAGAAGATGTCTAAAGAAGGAAGGTTCATTCCAAGTAGTTCATCGTTTAGTGCAATTTTCACTTCAGTGTCACAAATGTGGATGCAAATCACTGCCAATGAGACCTTCTATGGAACAAGGGTCAAATCTACGGTTTCCCAGTCACCCAGCGCTCACACCAGTGTCACGTTTCTTAGTGAGTGATGCACCTGGGGACACGGTTTGAGACTCAGTACACTGTTAATGGTTCATTTTTTCAATAATAAGGGTATTTTGTAAGAAAATTGAGATATGTTATTTCCCAACTTAAAAAAAATTATTTCTTGATCAATTTCAGAAATAAGGAAGGTTTGGGTTATAGCTTTAATGGTCAGGAAGTGCTTAATTGCCATTTAAGAGAAAGATATCCACTCTGATAGAATTTTGGACAGCACCATTGTGGGTAGGAATTAATCTGCATTCTCACGTTGGGAAATGGGGAATGTCGAGGCAGGGAATGTCTAGGGTTCTATAGGCAGAAAGTTTCTAGAGTTCCAGGGAAATGCAGCAGTAGCCACTGGATGAGGGCATTTCAATGCCCCAAAGAGTAAGGCATGAAGGAGAGAGAGGTGGAGGGGCTCCATGTGGATGTACGTGAAGCACGTGCTCTCTGGAAGTTCAGGCCTGTCTGGGACCCTGCAGACATTAGCTGGAGAGAGACGGGTCTCAGCACCTCACAGGGGTACATGCTCCCTGGCCTCCTGCCAGCGACTCTACCTAATGCTTCTGCACAATGAGAAATGTGAAGGCAAAACAGCCAGGCAGCTCTGAGGGCCCTCAGAAGGGCAATGAGTGCTCGTTATGTAAAAATCAGGCTACTCCAAATTTGGTCAACAGTCATAATCACAAAAACAGAGCCCAGACTTCAGATTCCAAAGGCGATGGAGTGAAGATCCAGAAACAAATGAATGTTTGCTTAAAATTGGAATTGTCTTTGGAAAGCAAAGTGCAGAGACCTCTGGCTGTGAGACCCAAGTGTGGTAGAATGTACCGCTGCTCCTAGATATTCGCCGCCCCGTCCCGTGAGAACATTCCTTCCCATTTTGTTTCACTGTCTTCGAACTTGGCCTTGTGATCAGTGATGCCCTTCCTAGCAAGGGGATTCTGTTTCTCCTCTCAATTAACATAAAACTGGGCCAAACACTTCTTGGGGGAAGTGACGTGAGCCACATCCAAACGGAAGCTTGGACGCTGCCATCTCTCATGGCCATTTGCTGTGAGCCCATCAGTGTCCTATCTGGGCACGCTCCCTCAGCCTGCCATCTGGAGGAAGAGGAAGTACAGGGAACTGCAGCCAATTACCCAGGATGGAAATGCAAAGTGAGCAAAGAAGGCCAACTCTGCTGGACATCTCTGGGGTTTCAGGATCATTTGTTATGGCAGCAAAACCACACCTGTCCTGATTAACACACCGGGTCGTAGCACTTATGGTCCTTTGTAGGAATTATAAAATAATCCTCAAAGAACAGACCCATAATGTTATGTAACACTGCTGGCTTTATGAATTCCTTTCGAACTTTTTTTTTTCAGTATTATTATCCTCGCCTACAAAGCCACCACCTGTAATTATGTGCCGCTGCCTGCAGATGCAGCATGAACTGCTCACGCCTAGGCTTCTAGCACACATGCGTGCACTCAGCCTGCTCCCTCTCCTCCCAGGGCAGGCAACAAAGGCGGACAAGTAAATATTAGGGTCCTGTGTTTATTTTTAATTTCACAAAAGCTCATTTAAATGCAAATCACAGATGGCTTTGGGATTCTAGGCGAGTTGCCAGGAAGTTTCTTTAGGGCCTGAAGTCTGGGCACAGTCTTGACTCGACTGCACTTTCAACATATTTCACTAATTAAAGTGCCTGAGCCTGAAGAAATATTTCAGATCTGCTGCTATTAAGAAGAAGTATTAAAGCTAACTGGCAAACACTACGACTCTAAATGCTTGCTCTTAAAGGGACAGGATAATTAGGGGCCACCGGCGCAGGACCAGAGCTAAAGCGGTTTATGCAAAGAGACACTTAGCTCAAGTGGCGTAGAGGTTCCCGGTATAGATGCGGCTTCCTAAACCAGGTCCAAGGCTGCCAGCCTTCATTCTGGACATAACTATTTCCACATGGGGTTTTATTCTCCCACACAAACTTTAACTACTGGCCTTTATATTTTGAGATATGTATGTACACACACACACACCACACACACATACACATGTATATATATAATTTATAATATATTATATATAATATAAACATTTTACAAAGTAGATTCATTATGATAAGCAGGTGATACTGATTTTTTTCTCTCTATATGGAAGTGAAAATTAATATATGAAGAAATTATTCTTTTAGACAAACTTGAGTAGCTAATACTTGAACTTTCCAGGCAAAACTGTCTTCCTAATTTAGAAATAATACCTTGCTGCATGCTAAAGGTGATACGTGTTTGATTCTGGTGCCCTAAGAGAAAATGAAAACGGTCCCAGAAACTTTGTTTCTTGCTGCCCCTCTCAGCCAAGAGACGGGCAGGTGTTGGTCAAACCAATGCCAGTTTCCTTTCAGCTCCACATGGATCCCAGAGGGAGGGGCCTGGACTTTATGGCACGTCCCTCCCTGGAATTTAGCAAGATGGCGGCTTGCTGGTGCCATTCCCCTAACAGAGGTCATGAATTTACCATGTCCATGAGCTTCACCAGGGACTTCAGTGAGAGTCAGAAAGGCCCTATAAGAAGGACCACCTGTGATCCTCCAGCAGGGGCGGGGAGGGGGGTGTCAAATAGGGGAGGGGGAGGGCAGGAGCCAGCATATTTTCAAAAACAAGAGCATATGAAAGCAGACAGCAGGTCAGCACCAGCTGACACACCTGCTCAGTGCAAAATGCTAGGTGGCGTCTATGCGGGAGATGGCGTCAGATCCACCTGACCAGGGTGGAGGCAGCCAGGGGTACCACTGATGATGAGGAAACAAGAAGGTGGGCAGCTCAGATGCTGTCTAGCTTTGGAGGCGTGTCAGAAAATCCTAGCGAACACCTTTCTGATTAAGCTGTAGAATCAGGAGCACCTTGCAGGCTCAGGCTCTCCCCAGGCACACACATCTGCCAGCCTGCGCCCTCACACAGAGTAGATACCGATGCAAGACCCAAACCGGAGTCTGCTCCAGGAAACCTTCACAGCCTCCCTCTGCACCGAGTTAGGGCGCCCCCACTCCTACCGCCAAGCACGGCACTCTGCCCAAATACACAGAAGTCACCCGACCTCCATCACCCCAGAGTCAGTCTGTCTGTCTTCTCCACTAGAATACGAGCTCATTGAGGACACGGAAGAGTTCCTAACCTAAGTCTCAATGAAAGGCACATTTGACGAGAAAACGGAAGCCAGGGCCTCAGCTCTGGGTCCTGTTTTTACCCACCTCCAGGTGTGCTATCCTCAGCCCCTCCCGCAGGGCCACCTCCGCTGAGGGGACACCTCCAAGTGACAGGAAGCTAACTTCTTCTCAGCAGAGCACAAAGTTTGCTACTGCCTGGGAGTGCGCTGATGTAGCACGCAGCACACTGGAAACGCAAATCCCAACCTGGTGACCTGATGGAGCTCAAGGCTGAGCAGGTAATAGATAACGAGCAACTGAATAAGGAAACGTGCATAGAAATTGTGGCGACCGCCTCGGGGGTGAGGACATGGAATGATGGACTACCTGGCTTGCAGAGTCAGGATTCTCCAGGATTGACAACTGAAACCAAGACTGGGGACCTGGAAGGAACTGAGGGAGGGGTGGGTCCTGCCTACGTGTCTCTTCTCTAGAAACTTCAGGGGACCCTGACCTTGGTGGCTAAATCAGTATGGCTCAGAGAAACGCGTGGAAGGACACCTAGAGGTGGGCTGTGCCTGAAGCAGCCAGCTGCACAGGTGGCCCCCAATGCTCCCCTCCTGCTGGTGCGCTCCCCCTTGGGTGTGAGCCAGACCCAATGGGCAAAAGCTAGGGTCAGATGCTACTTCCGAGATGAGGTTGCAAAGACTGTGGCTTTGTCTTGCTTTTAGTTTCTCTCTTGCTGATACTTTGTTGCCCTGTCCCTCACTTGCTCTGAAGAAGCTAGTGGCCATATCATAGCAGCCTATGGAAAGGGCCAAATAGCAAGGAACTGAGTGAGGCCACCTGCCAATAGCTCATGAGAAGCTGAGGCTCTCAGACCAACAGTCTACAAGCAACTGAATCATGCCAACGACCACTGAGTGATCTTGGGTCCATTGCCAGCAAAGCATTAAGATGTAATGTCCCAGCCAACACCTCAACCACAGCCTTGAGAAAGACCCAGAGTCAGAGAACCCAGCTAAGCTGTGCCCAGATCCCTGACCCACATAAACTGAGAGACAGATGATAAATGTTGTTCTGAGTCATTAAATTTTGCGGCAATTTGTTATGTAGCTATAGCTAACTACTACACACACAAAGCTGGAAAACTGAGAGGCAAGTTAGAGAAGCAGAGGTAAACCACATATTAGAGACAGAAGAAGCCCACCATCCCTAACCTTGACCCCAGGCTGGAGAGAAAGGATTGGAGGTCATGTTAGCAGAGTCCAGAGGTTACTATACAGAACAAAACTGGGCCTGTCCATCAGAAGCTTGCACCAAAGAAGAGAAGCAACTTTGAGGTCACAAAGAAGGGAAGACATATTATTGGTTCTCTCTTCCTATGTCACCCAAGCTCCTGTCAATGCCAGGGTGGCCTGAACCCAGCTGGAGCCAGCAGGCCCTAGTACCTGGGACACTCCCTTGCAGAGTCACTCCCTGAGACATAGAGCATCAAATACTCAGGGATCACCTGTTCTCTCTCTGTTGGAATCTGTCTCAGGTCACGACACTTGGTTTCACCTGGTTGTCATTTATTTTTCATTTCTGCCTGATGACTTCTTCTCTTGTCTCCATGCAGAGGGGCTTCCCTAGATGCTCCCTGTCTCTCCCCCCTTACCTTACTCACCCATTCTTGCAGAGAAGAGCACTATGGTGAGATTGGAGAAGGGTCAGTCTCTGTGGTGGGCTGGGCAATGCCCCACCCAAGACATCTGACCCCTCAAATGCAAGCTCACATGGTAAATGGGCTTTGTAGATTGATTCACTTAAGGATCTGGGGATGAGAGGTGACCCTGGATGGACCCAGTGAGCTGGGCCCACCAAACAGGGTGTTTTATAAGCTGGAGGAAAAAGGATCAGAGAAGTGATAGGAGATGTGCCTTCGGAAGGAAAAGGCTGGAATGATGTGGAAGGTGAGAAATGCATTCTCCTACAGTCCCTTCCACAGGAATCATCCTGGCCCACACCTTGATTTAACCCCCAGTAAAACCAATGTCATACTTTGGGCCTCAGGCCCCACAAGAACAAATCTGTGTTATTATAAGCCACAAAGGTGATGGTAATTTGTAGAGCATCCATAGGAAACCAATGCCACCTGCTCACCTTGACTAGTCCTCACTTGCCCTGGAGGATCTTCTTGCCACAGGGAACACGAGTATTTATGGTAGCTCCCGGTCATGGGCAAGGGCCAGCACCAGTGAGGCATAGAAAAGGGTGAATAAAGTGCTAGTGAACTCCTCTGTTCTCAGGTCTAGTGGAGATACTTTTATCTCTGGTTCAGAGTCAGGAGTATATATCTTGATTGGTTTTGAGAGAACAGGGAGCTAAAACGAGAAGTGCTCCCAAAACCTCAGGAGGTCTCATGTGTGTGAGGACAATCAGAAACTGTGCTGGTATGAACATAATGTATATAAATTCACATACTGCCAGTTCTGTTTTCATGGAGACCGCTGACTGAAACACTTATTAACACCAAAAAAAAAAATTGGGGGGGGAGCAGTTATAGTCATATTAATTTTTATAAAGCAGACTAAAGAACAAGGAAGATTATCAAAGATAAAGAACAACATTAAATAATGGAAAAAGGTCAATTCTCCAAGAACATGTAATAATCCTAAATGTGTACGTACCTGACAACAGAGGGTAAAATGCATAAGGCAAAAATTGACAGAACCAATAGAATAGGCAAATCCATGACTAGAGTTGGTGACTTCATATTCCTCTATCAGAAACTAACAGATTAAGCAGGCAGGAAATCTGTAAGGGTATAAAGGACCTGAACAGCACAATCCACCCACTTGACCTAGCTGACATTTATACAACACTCCATCTTACAACATCAGAATACGCTCTTCGCAAAAATGCATGGAAAATTCTGGACCTAAAACCAACCTGAACAAATTTGGAAGAAGGAATTAAACTAGATATCAGTAGCAGGAAAATGGCTGGAAGAGCCCCAAATATTTGGAAATTAATCAATATACTTAGACATGATCTTTCAGTCAAATAAGAAATCTCACTGGAAATTTTAACATATCCAGAACTAAATGAAAATAAAAAATCCACCTATCAAAATTTGTCAGATGCAGCCAAAGCAATGCTTAGAGGCAAACTGGTTGCATTACATTTGCATATTTTAGAAAAAAAGCAGATCTAATATCAGAAACATAAGCTTTCATCTTGAGAAAGTAGAGAAAAAAATATCAAATTAAACATAAAGCAAGCAGAGGGAAGGAGATAAAATCAGAACAGAAATTAATGAGGTTAAAATCAGGAAAATAATAGGAGCACCTGGGTGGCTCAGACGGTTAGCTGTCTGACTCTTGGTTTCAGCTCAGGTCATGATCTCACAGCTTTGTGGGTTTGAGCCTAATGTTGAGCTGTTTGGGATTCTCAGTCTTCCTCTCTCTCTGCCCTTCCCCAATGTGTGCTGTCTCTGTCTCTCTCAAAATAAATAAATTTTCCTCTTTAAAAAAATGAGGAATATGATAGAGAAAATCAAGAAACGTTAGATCTGGTTCTCTGAAAAGATGAATCAAATTGGTAAACTTCTAATGGAGCGAACTAACAATCTTAGGATAAGGGAGGGATTTATACCATATTTGTTTTGTTCAGTATCTGCCTGTAAAGGAATTATGCTATTTCTGCTTCCATTTCCACAGCTGAATCAGTTAGGGTCTCAGGTCATGAACTGTCAGGGACATGTGGTCACAAAACCTACAGTTCAGACAACCATCACTGGATGCAAAGCTCAGGACACTTCATTGAGAGATGCAGGCGGTGGACCTTAGGATGGGGGCCCGTGGCATCGGTTTGCTTCTTGTCCTCAGTTCTTTGCTTTATCTAACCGCGCTCTCTTCACATACAGGTTTCCTGATTTTCCAAGGGTCCGTCAGGGTAAAGTGGCTGTAGTTCTTCTTGAATTATTTTATTTATTTTTGTTGTTGTTGTGGTTAAAAAGCAAATACAGAAAACAAGAAGAAGGAGAACCCCCACGTGACTTTTGCCTTCCTCTGGGCAAACAGGAAGTGTCATGCCTTTCCAGTTGGGACCCCACAGTCAATACCTGGGGCTAAATTTGCTCAGTGCTGCTCTATAATGAACACCCTCACCCTACCATCCATACCCCCATGACCACTGGAAACCACTTCTCCGTGGGCCATGATCCCTTCCCTTTTGATATTTTCCAGAACAGTTTTCACATCGATGCTCTGCACTCTGTGTGCACAATCATAAAAGGAGAGAAGAAGGAAAGACTTCAGGATCATTTTCTCTAAACCCTTCATTTTACAGATTAGGGCATCTCCATGGGGATTGTGGGGGGGGGGGGTTGCACAGAAGGTACTGGAGTCACAGGGCTTGTGCCTCCTGCTAGAGCTGGACTCAGGGCTCACGTCCCCAGCTTCCCAGGTCACGTTCCCTCCTTTGTTCCTGTTGGCATTTTCTCACTGCCCCTCAGGACAAGTGCACACTGTACACACTCCTGCCTCACACACGTAATCGATCACCAGAAGTGGGAATGGTTCCACCGTCGGCCACAAAAAGCCCCATGCTTTCTGTAACACGTGCCCTGACTTTGCTTTAAATTATAATCCAGTACATCGAGCCGCAGACTCTGTGCCAAACATTTAGTTCCTTCTCGGTCTGCCATTAAAGTCCAGAAAATCACCTGAGATTTTATTTTGATTACATGGCTCCTGGAAAGCTCAGTCAGCCATTTAATGGATCGCCACAGTGAGAGGAAGAGACGGTACCTGAAGCCTTCCCCAGGGGCTAGGGGTGCGGGCTCTTCAGTCAGGCCGCCCGGGTCTGAATCCTACGCCCGCCACCTGCAAGCTGGGCGACTCTGAGCCACCTGCTGCCTCTCCTGGCCTCGGGTCCCTCTCCCCAGTAGAAACAGTGGTGGATGGTTCCCCGAGTCAAGATGTGTAACGTGCCTGGGAAAGCAGATGTTAGTTACCTCAGTGCCAATGAATTAGTCAATGTTCGTCCATTAGTCATTATCAACCTGTTTTCTGGAAATGCATTTCTTAATAAAAGACATAAACACAAGAGTGGTTCTGTTGATTTCATGATCTCCTTTGGTTTTCCGTGGACCTGCATCATGCGGTCTTGCCTGGGAGGGTGGATAGTTCCGCTGTAGCTACGAATCCTCCATGCCACCTGCAGCCGAGCAGACTCCTTGGAAGTCTTCGAGAAACTCTGCTACATCCTGCTGCTTCCGTTGCGGTATACATGGCCCACCTTTTGCCTTCCATCCATTCACAATAAACCTAATCCTAAGTGGTCTGTCACATGTTCTAGCTGGACAAGACTGCACTGGGCTTTTATTCTCCTTCCATCGCAATCAGTACCTCCCACAGACTCATGTCATCAACACTGTGTGGGGACGCTCTCAGCACCACCTCTGCACCAAGCCAGATTTTGGTTTAAAACACAGGACGGGGAGAGCCAGGGATGACCCTGCAAGATGCATCTAAAGACTTCCTTTCACACAGGATCGCTGGGCACCGTGGATCCACCCACTCTGTCGGGGATGACACCTCCAGCTGGCACTGCCTTCCCAGCCACATTTCTCTCTCTTGCCCTGAGCCCTGAGGCAGGACCTCACTGAAACAGACACCCTCTGCCCCCAGCAACCCCCTCCTGCCAATCGAATAAACCCACCAGGTCTACCAAGACCATGTGTTCCCACCAGACCTTTGATAAATGGGAAGGGTTTGTATTTTCCTGAATATATTTTCATTTTACAACTCTTGCATTTCACACCATCTGCTGATCTGGGCACTTCGCATGCTGCCAGTCAGCTAAAATGTTATTTTTAGATGCCAGCGTTGGGCAGACCATGAAAACCCTGTAAGGCTACATTTTCAGAGGTTCCAAACAAAATAGCTCAAAGGCCTTCCAAGACCCCATGAGAGTGGACCAGATCAGAAGCTGAAGTTGCTGAGAATTGCTTGATAGTTATTTCCCGAAAGGAGAAACGCAAACAGCTGCCAATGGAAAAGGATCACATAACCGCTGCTTACAGAAGTGTATCTCGCACACTGGTCGGGAGAGCTGACTATAAACAGGCCACCGTACGCAAAGTGTGGCATGAGGGGGAGTTCTCGTTCCTGACAGCTGAAGAAGCAGATTGCCGGGAAGACCCCAACGGGCAGGATGAACATCCCTAAGTGCCTTTTCTCCTAAGAAGGTTCTGATCCTCCCTTAATCCCTCCCTCCACTTGGACCACAGAAGAAAGAGAAGGGAGTCGGCACAGTGGGAGCTTGATGAGTCAACAACCCTTTAGTAAAATGTTCAGTCTTATCTCCCCAACAGCTGTCTTTTGAAAACAGCCCCTAGCCAGGGCCAGAAGTACTGACGGCACATCCTGGGGTATTTTCATTCTCTTCTTCAGGACACTCTTCGGGGAAGTATTCAGCAACAGTCCCCCGCAAGCTGAGGAGTCTATGGCACGTGTCCCTCAACTTCCCAGCCAGTAACAGTGTCGAAAAAATGTGATGGTGTGACAGGAAACCAGACGCATCGACTTAAAATCCATCAATGCTGAGGCATACTCAAGGCACGGTGGAAATCAGACACGGGAAAGGGATGAAAATCCCGTCATAAGGGAAGAGGAGAGGCACCGAGACCAAATGAATGCAGAGTAACCTCACGTTCGCCAAGGACGCGATGCAGTGGGGGGCCTTCTGAGGCTCTCTGAACATGATGGAGCTAGATTTCTAAGACAAAGGTCTGCTTCGGAAGTTGCATCAATTTCTGAGAAGTAACAAGATGCATTTGGTTAAAAGAGTTTTAACAGAGGACACTAAAGGGTTTTGTGGGGGCATATATTATTAGAGTGAAAATTAGATCTCTAGTTATTATTCTAGGACAAGTCTGGCCCAGTGCCTGTTGCTGTCAATAAAGTTTTATTGGAACAGAGCCACATCCATTTGCTAGTATGCTGTTCACAGGAGTTGTTGCACTATGGCAAACACTTTTGAGTGGCTGCCACTGACACCAGATGGCCCACAAATCTGCAAATATTTACTCTGTGGTTCTTCCCAGAAAAAGACTGTGAAGCCCTGTTCGAGATTAACCCGAGCCCTTCTTCCCGGCTCACAGTCTCACCAGTAAGCCCCACTGACAATCTCACAGTTGAGTGACTGGTGGATGTGGTATCACGTCAAGGCACCCTCCACCTTCTCCATGTGCAGCCTGGCACTATGGCGTCTGGCCTGTGGCGGACTATTTAGTGAAGAAATCGCGGAAGCAATCATCTCCCTTTGTACATTATTACGAATCTGCATTTCTGGATGTCAGTGTTGCTCACAGATCTCCTAGGAGATGTGAAGGTGCCTGAAGGTTTTTTTTTTTTTTTTTTATTGTTACTGTTTTAAATCGAGTCCCTTCGGTAGTGCTTAGAAAGTAGTAGAATGTGGCGCTTACTCAAAATACGTCTCTATGACAGATTCATGAACCTGCAATTGACATTAACTTAGTAAGTTATCTAAATTTACAAGAATAGGTTTAGTAATATTATAACCTGACTTATAAAACAATTTAACTAAAGCCATTATTATTGTTAAAGAAATTATTTTCGGAAACTACTTTTTATATGCACCTCCCACACTACGCCACGATTCTCTAACATTTGTGACATGTAACTGTTGAACTGACGGATGTAGGGTTTCCCTGGATCCCCTTCAGGTTTACATGATTCGTCCTTTAGCAGTTCTAAAAAATCGCCAAGGCATATTTTGCTTGATGTAAAGTGTTTTCACAATTTACACGCCTCAGGAAGTTCTCCCCTAACTTTCAAAGTTGATTATGTGTGTGTTACTGAAAAATAACAAAAATTAAACTACAGAAAGACCCAGAAATTCACAAGCTAATGAACAGCTTCCAATTACTGAATACCTGACATGGACCAGGCGCTCAGCTGGGAATTACGTGCACCCAACCCCTAATCCTCAGTCCGCTCTGTCACTGGCCCTCTTGTACAGAGAAGTAAACAGATGGTCAGAGAAGCTAAATCCCTTGCTAAAATTCCTACAACCAATTCAGGCACAACTGGGATTTGAGCTTAAGTCTTTCTGACTCCAAAATTAAAGCTCTCTCCATCACGCATCATGTGCATCTTTGAAAAGGCAAAGCACGTATGTTTTTTGTTTTTGTTTTTTTTTTGTTCTGGGGGATTCAGCAAAAAATGTTTCACAAAAGAATTTAACTTCTATTTTTGTTCCTGCAGCACACAAGGAGGCTTTCCTGGTTCTACAGTGTGAGGTTCACCAGATGAGCTGCAGCAGCATTCTGCTCATTCAGGGAGCATCCCCATGCTGGCTGTGGACCAGAGAGTGAGGACAAAGTCCTTTCTACAAGAAATGCCCAGCTAGTGCAGGATCAGGAAAGAGCAGTGTTCGGGGCACCTGGGGGACTCAGTCGTTTCAGCTGAGTGTCCAACCTCAGCTCAGGTCACAATCTCATGGTACAGAGGTTCAAGCCTCAAGTCTGGCTCTATGCTAACAGCCTGGAGCCTGCTTCGGATTCTGTGTCTCCATCTCTCTCCACCCTTCCTCTGCTCACCCTCTGTTCCTCTCTCAAAAATAAACAAACATTAAAAAATTAAAAAAAAAAAGAAAAGGAAAGAGCAGTGTACTCGGTGGTGGGGTGTAGGGTGTTGGGAGGGAGGGGGACAGGGGCTTTATGACTCTGCTCCTAGAGCTGTAACTTGGGCTCCTGGGGAAGGTGCAGAGGCCATGGAGTGGTGGGTGACACCTAAGTGCATTCTCAAGCACTGTCCAAGTGACAAAGGTGGGAAGCTCCAGACAGAGTACAGAACAGAGATGCTGTAGTATTTGAGTCATGAGGCCCCAGACCCCAAGGCCCCATGAGAAGGTCCTTTAAGGGAGGTAACTAACGTGATCATGTACTACACCAGCTGTTACGGAACTGACTCCGCAGCACCTGCCGGGGTGGGCAGTGCACCCACCTGCACAGGTCACCTCCTGACCTCGGCTGGAACTCTTCCACCTGCACGTGACAGCCATCAGCTCTAATTCCACAACCGCCGGATGGGCCCGTAAGTGGCTGAGGGTGGAAACATATTTCACTGGGGGAACCACAGGGTCTGGGCTCCCGCCTCCTGATGAGGACAATTTCCCATCTGGGTCTGGGGAACCTTCAGCCTGGAAGGCCTTCCGATGGAGAGAGAGAGCCAGCTTTGTGCTCCATCAAGAACGGCTGTCTTCTGGGTGCCTGGATGGCTCAGTGGCTGAGCGTCCGACTTTGGCCCAGGTCACGATGTCAGAGTTCATGAGTTCAAGCCCCGTGTCTCGCTCTGCTGCTGTTGGCATGAGCCCACTTGGGATCCTCTGTCCCCCTCTCTGCCCCTCCCCTGCTTGCGCATTCTCTCAAAAATAAACAAACATAAAAAATAATAAAAAAAAGAATGGCAGTCTTCAAACTATTACTCAAGCTTACACCAGTGGTTTAAATCGAAGCACTAAGTACTTCAAGGGCAACGTGTCCTGAGCTATGGGTAAGGCAGTTCATCTCAGATTAGTGCCCTCAGTGTCGTTAGGATTTTTGAAAATGTCTATTTCTGTATGAATAGGAAATCAAACTGGGGACCTTCTCTGCCCAAACAGCTAAAAAAACAAGGTGCTCTCTGGAGGTGCAGAGACAAAGGTCACAGCGGTTGCTGTACACGTCTCTATGTATCACGTGACTATCGTGGGGGCCGTTCAATCTCATTTTGCTGCCAGCGACAAGCAATCCCCCGTCCCCAAGCTGCCCTTTGTATAGCCTGTTTCCTAGTTCCTCAATCACCTTTGCGTCTTTCCTCTGACTGCTCTGTAATACTGTAAGTTTGAAGAGCTAAGGAAGGAAATCAAGATGCACCGATGGTCTGGCCTCTCTCAAAATCAAGACCACAAGGCTTGAGGACCTTGGGACTGTGGTCACTCTAACTGGCTCTCTCTGAAGGACACAACCCTGGCACCGATGTTATATTCCACTGTGATGATTGCGGGCATAGGAACAAGAAAGAACTGTCCACCATTCTCCTCACTTGCTGGGTCAAATGCACCTCGATACTTACGACACCTCCACATCTGCCCATTCCTAGAGTCCCTCGTGGGTCTATTCATGCACACATCCACTTAACACCAAGTACCGGGGGCAGGACAAACACAAGTATTAAAAAGCTTTAGTTCCGGGGCGCCTGGGTGGCTTAGTCGGTTAAGCGTCCAACTTTCGCTTAGGTCATGATCTCGCAGTTTGTGGGTTCGAGCCCCGCGTCGGGCTCTGTGCTGACTGCCAGCTCAGAGCCTGGAGCCTGTTCCGGTCTGTGACTCTCTCTCTCTCTGACCCTCCCCTGCTTACGCTGTCTCTCTCTCTCTTAGAAATAAATAAAACATTTAAAAAAAAAAAACAAAAAACAAAAGCTTTAGTTCCTGCCACAGACATCAGAAGCTCATCTCAAAACCCAGGGAATGTGTGGCAGAAAGATATGCAGACAGATGAGCACAGGGAAATAGGATGTCAGCATTCAGGTGGAAAATAATAATAACAAGGGGCAGGGCGCTAAGGGGGCCTGGGGAGTGGAGAGGGGGCTCCCACCAGCCAGCTCGGCTCCCATCTCCAGGCCGCTGGTCACTGCGGCCGAGGACCGTGCCCGCTTCCCCACCTTCGCTCTGCCTCCACCCTACTCAGCCTGTCTCCTGGCAGAGCGACTGAAAAGGGAAACAGAGCAGGAATGCTCAGGGGTGAGAGCAGAGTCTTCGAAACCACGCTGAGACTCAGGCCCGCAAAACGCGGTAAACCAGGCAAGGTAGCGGCTAGACTGAACTGCAGCCCAACCGGCACGCTGAAGGTCTAGACCGTATCTGGAATAAGGGAGTCGTTCAGGTTAAATGAAATTGTAAGTGCAGAGCCCTGATCTGATTAGATTTTCGTGTCTTCATTAGAAGGGACACAGGAGCACAACGCTCGTTCTCATGCTCTCTCCCTCCCTCTCTCCCCCTCTCTCTTTCTCTCCCTCCCCCCTCATTCTCTCTCTTCCTCCCCATCTCTCTCCCTCCGTCCCTCTCTTCCTCATTCTCTCTCTCTCCCTCCCGCTTTCCTTCTATCTCTCCCAGCCTCTCATTCTCTCTCTCCCTCCCTCTCTCTCCTTTTATCTCCTCCCTCTCTCCTTTATTCTCTCCCTCTCCTTCTCTCCTTCCATCTCTCATGCTCTCTCCCTCCCTCCCTCTCATTCTTTCACTCTTTGTCTCTCTCCTCCCTCATTCTCTCCCTCACTCTCTTTCGCACGTGAGAACACAGCAGAAAGGTAGCTCTCCACAAGCCAAAAACGGACCTCTTCCCAGAATCCAAACATATTGGCCCCCGGACCTCAGACTCCCAGCATCCAGAACTATGAGAAAATAAATATGTGTTGTTGAAACCACGTTGTCTGTGGCATTTTGTCAGAGCAGCCCGAGGTGACTGATACAACTTGTGGCCAGGAGCCTTAGAAAAATATTCTATGTGATGATAAATCTTTTCATCTTTTCTTTGCTCCTTCCCCTTCCTATCTTTGCTTACAATCTTGATCTAGAGTCTGAGGCTCACATGTGGCCTAGAAGGTGAAATTTTAAGAAACCAAAGAAGGGGCGCCTGGGTGGCTTAGTCGGTTAAGCGTCCAACTTTCGCTTAGGTCATGATCTCGCGGTTCGTGGGTTCGAGCCCCGCATCGGGCTCTGTGCTGACTGCCAGCTCAGAGCCTGAAGCCTGTTTCAGTCTGTGACACCCTCTCTCTCTGACCCTCCCCTGCTCACGCTGTCTCTCTCTCTCTCTCCTAGAAATAAATAAAACATTAAAAAAAAAAAAAAAAGAAACCAAAGAAAAGGTTAAACACTAAATATTCCCACTTTGACCCACAAAGGTAACATTTCCTCACTTCCTAGCAATAATTCAGGACACCAAAGGGCAAGGGAAATGCACATGTAATTCTATTTTCAACAAAATCAGAAGAACACTAGAACCCCGACTCTGTGTGGGCATGAGGGTGACCACAGGCAAGTGGGGCTCAGTGGCAGGGAGCCAAGGAAAGACGCCGTGACAGGACCCGCACAGCGGAGGCTGCAGGTGGTGGACAGGAAGTGGAGAGGGGCCCCCCAGATGTGCAAAAATCAAATCCCTGGTTTGTAAATGTAGGAGTGGTGGCAGGAGCCTCCCGCACGCGGTATGTTCAGGTGGCTAGCCTCAGAAGGAATAGCCTCACTGGGCACATTATGGGAAGCACCCCAGCTTCAAGGTGCTGGGGTTCTATCAGCTGGCATCTCCATAGGCTATGCGGGTGATCCATCCCCACACGTACTCAGTGCGTTCTAGTGTTGGCCATGGGAATGACTGGCATTCCTTTTTTTTTTTTTTTTAAGATTTTATTTTTAAGAAATCTCTACACCCAACATGGGGCTTGACTGACAACCCTGAGATGGGAGAGTCACATGCTCTACCAACTGAGCCAGCCATGTGCCCCAAGAATGATCAGCATCCATAGTAACAGTGTTCACAGTAAAAGAGTTCTGGGGGCGCCTGACTCACTCAGTCGGTTGAGCGTCCGACTTGGGCTCAGGTCATGATCTCACAGTTTGTGAGTTTGAGCCCCGCGTCGGGCTCTGTGCTGACAGCTCAGAGCCTAGAGCCTGCTTCGGATTCTGTGTCCCCTTCTCTCAATAAATAAACTCAATCAGCAAGATATCTAGAATACAATGATGATGAGCACATATAAGGCATGGAGCTAAAGCAGGCTTTAGAGGAAAATTACAGCCTGTCAGCCATTATATAAAAGAACAAGAGGGAAACACAAGAAATTAGGAATAAAAAAAGAGAGAAAGATAAAAGCAAAAACGAAACACAAAAACAAAATAAACTCAATAAAAACTACTGGAAGAAATTATTTAATAAAGAAAAAACTGAACTAAAAAAATTAATCAAATAAATTTCTCCACAACTCATTCTTTGGAGAAATGAAAATAAACAAAACATTAGCTAGATGAACCCAGAATTAATAGAGAAAGGACAAATCCCAAGAATAAGAAAGTAAGCAGGGAGGATTAGAAGCAAACACAATTACAGAGGTAATTGAAACCATGAAAAAGATTACCCAACACTGAAAATCACCGAACCCTTGGATGAAAGGGACTTTATTTATAAGTGAATACCTCTGACAGAAAGAAATCCCACAAGAGAAATTTCATAGAATTTTCATAGCAAACAGAATTTTCATAGCAAAGGAAGGGAATGGCATCTGGCCTAGTCTAGTTTCATCTACAGGAACACGGGAGATGGGAGGCACCCACACTGGAGGAGAACCCTCAGAACTATCCGTGGCCCAGGGCTATTGCTGCCTGTTTGCTCTTAATTATGGTCAAAATAGAGGCAAAATCTTTCATAAGTTATTGGCCAAAGGAATCAAGCATCAGATTAGATAACAAAAGACAACATGACCTACTGAGTTAATTCCAAAAATTGAAGAATGTTCAATATTACACAAGAGGAGAAATCATATAATCCTGCCCAGGGGGGCCAGAAACTGTCTTTTAATACATTCAAGATCCATTCTTTAAAGAAAAACAAAGAAGAAAAAGAGAAAATAAAACTTCTCTAAATAGGAATCAATGGTCACGTCCTTCAAACTCTTAAAGCTTACTTAACCCCAAAGCCAAAATATTGCTTAGAGAACAAACACCAATCCTACTAAATAAAAATAAATAAAAAATAAAAAACCAGGTACTGTCTACTACCACCACCTTAGTGTTAATTTTTTTTAATGGAAGTACGAGGCAAAACAATTGGCAGGAAAATTACAACTCAGAAAATGGAAACTCATGTGAAACTGATGTGATTATATATCTGGAAAACCTAAGAAGATCAAGTGAAAAGTTACTATAAACAATGAAATAATTCACAAGTCCTTGGAAGAAGCATATTCACTGAAAGCCTTTTGAAACCCTTCTCTCAACCTTTTAAAAAGTGTGACAATGGCACCTGTTTTTAAAGATGAGCCAATGAGCCAATGGCAGGTGTTGAACTGTCCTGCCTACAGGCCACCATTCCTTGGTGCTCTCCCTCTGTTTTGTTTAAACAAGGGTGGAATTCTCTGATGTTTCCTCACTTTAAATTTTCCTAGTTTTGCTTTACTTCCCTATGTGTTACCATAAATATCATTTTTTTCTTTTTTTAAAAAATTTTTAATGTTTATTATTTTCAGAGCGAGAGAGACAGAGCACAAGCAGGGAGGGGCAGAGAGAGGGAAACAGAATCCAAAGCAGGCTCTAGGCTCTGAGCTGTCAGCACAGAGCCCAGTGTGGGGCTCGAACTCACGAACCATGAGATCATGACCTGAGTCAGATGCTTAATGGACTGAGCCACCCAGGTTCCTCACCATAAATACCTATTAACGAGGTATCTTCCTTTTTAAAAAAATTTTTTTTAAATGTTTTTATTTATTTCTGAGAGAGAGAGAGAGAGAGACACTGTATGTGCAGGGGAGGGGCAGAGAGAGAGGGAGACATAGAATCGGAAGCAGGCTCCAGGCTCTGGGTTAGCTGTCAGCACAGAGCCCAACACGGGGCTCGAACCCAGGAGTCGTGAGATCATCACCTGAGCCAAAGTCAGATGCTTAACTGACTGAGGCGCCCAGGCACCCCAATGAGTTATCTTCCTCTGTTGTGCACCACAGAGCTTAGTTGTACCTGAGCAGACAAGAGAAGCGGACCCCACAGACACAGGCTCAGAGACTACTGGAAATCTGGTCCAGCCATGGGTGCAGATATCTCTAGTGAGTTGGATAGAAGCCCCAAAAGCTCTCCCACTGGGAACCTCAGAATATGACCTTTTTTGAAATAAGGGTCTTTGGAGATGTAATCAAGTTAAGGATGTTGCATGAGATCATCCTGGATTCAGAGCAGGACTCTAAAGACAATGACCAGTGTCTCTGTAAGGGACAGAACGGGAGGAGATGCAGAGACACAAAGAGAAGGAGGTCATGTGAAGACAGTGACATAGAGTGGAATTTTGAAGCCGCGCCCACAGCAAACAATGCCAAGAAGTGCTACCCACCAGCAGAAGTTGGAGAGAGGCATGAACGCACTCTCCCTCGGAGCCTCCAGAGGGAGCCAGCTCTGACAACACCTTGGTTTTGATTTCTGGGAGAGAACAGATTCACAGTTGAGAAACTGCTGTTGTCTTCAGCACCCAGGCTGGTGGGAATTTGTTACAGCAGCCCTGGGGAACCAATACAGGATCCCAGCCGGGGGCGGGAGGACTGATACACAGAGACAGCGCTGTCCAGGTGCGTCTCTATGATCACAAATCTGACACGCAGGATGGCCAGATCCACCCTGTACCGTGGGGCTCGTACTGAGTGAGGCAAACTGCAGTCCCCAAGGCTGGCTGGGAACAAGAGTGGGCTTCTCCAAGGAAGAAGACCTTCGGGAGAAAGGATGGTACAGAAGCTCAACATGTCCTGCTGGAAAAACACTATAAATGTTTCTTGTACTTCTCTCACTCATTCTTGACAAGGGATAAGCTCTATCTCAGGGAGTTCCAAAACCGGGTATTCCATTAACCTGCAGGTGCTTGGATCCTCGGACACTAGCACAACTTCCAAACTCCAGTTATTAGTGGAGTGTAGGCTTCTAGTACCTCGTGAGGATGAAGCTCACTGCGTGGAGTCTGGGTGGGCATGCCGCGGGGTGGTCAACCAGACCAGGCCTGTGCCCAGAGGATGCGCAACCCAACTCCTGTTCTACTCAAAACTCCATAGGTCATTTGGGACTGTGATTACTGCCATAATCCCCAAAATATTTTTATGTCCCCTTTCTCTTAGGGGACAAAAGTCATTTACAGTTACCAAAATGAATTAATGCTGCTGTTGTTTCCCACTATTCGCTGAGGGTTAAGGACCAGCCTCAGTCTGATAACTGGTTCTTATAGACTAGTTCCCTGAATCAGCACCAAGGCCAGCAACCGTCTAGGGAAGTACGTGTTCCGGCTGCCATTTTACAGTGGTGAAAACTGAGAAAACTAAAGAATTAGTCCGACCTCATGTAGTGTTGCAGTCTAGTTCTCCAGGAAGCATATTCTGAGACAGAAAGACTGACTTGAGCAATAATTTTGTTCTGGTTCTAAGTGACCTCTTTGAAGTGTAGAGAGAGAAACTCAGTGATTTGGTGCAGTGGAGAGAGGATGTATACATTGTTACTGGGAGCACTAAAAGGAGAGATGGGCCTGGAGATGTGGCTACTTCTCTGCAGTGCGGAATAGTAATAATAATTTCTTCCTAGGGCAGCAGACATGATTAAATGAGATGATAACTGAAAATGACTTACTTGGGCCAGGTGCATTGTTAGTGCCCAAAAACATCAGGTACTAATAATAATGGCTGCTTGGTCATATACCTACAACATTTTATTATGTTTGTGGAGGGCATCAGGGACTGGGCAGGCCCAGAAGAGATGGAGGGGATGTGCTTTCTGTTTTCACAACAATAATCCCAGCACGCCTTTTGCAAGAAGAATGTGCATCAGTTTTTGCCTTTCCTAGGATTGTGAGATCCAGCTGGCCAGACACTGGGTTAATCCTTTTTGATATCCTTCTCAAGCAGTTCCTGAGTGTTTTCACATGGCAGAGAGTGTGGGATGGGGGACAGAGCAACCACTTTGGGCTTAGCTAGACTCTGGGTTTGGATTTCATTTCTCCCACTTTCTAGCTGCATGTGGTGGACATGGAGGTGGACCACCCAGATATCCCTCAGAGAAAGACTTGCTGTCCAGCTCCTGGGGAGTTGCTGGCTCTTAGACGCTTTAAGGCTGTCTCAGCTGCACAGGGCTGCCAGCACAAGGTCATATCTTTTCAAGGGTGGCCCCAATCCATGACTGGCTGAGGTGGACCTACAGATTCTCTCTAGCCTGGCCTGATCCAGGGCAGCTCTGGTGGGCCGTGTCAGCTCTGGAATTTCTCTCTACCCTTCAAAGAGGTCACTTAGAACCAGAGCAAAATTCTTGCTCAAGTCAAGCTGTAGATACAGTTTTCTCTCAAGTTCATACAATTCAGCAAATTCATTATTCATCCTGCAAGCACAAGGAAGAAGTCCTATGTGGCTCCCCATAGGGGGCTGATGTTCTCATTGTCTTCTAGGAGTTTTAAGGAGCAATCACAGGGGGAGTCTGGGTGGCTCAGTAGGTTGGGCATCCGACTTCAGCCCAGGTCATGATCTCTCGGTTCATGGGTTTGGGCCCCATGTCGGGCTCTGTGTGACAGTTCAGAGCCTGGAGCCTGCTTCAAATTCTGTGTCTCCCTCTCTCTGCCCTGCCCCTGCTTGTGCTTATGCGCGTTCTCTCTCTCGCTCTCAAAACTAAACATAACAAAATAAAGAGCAAGTACAGATGATTAATAAATGATTAGAATCAGGATCTTTCACAAACTATTCTCAAAAATAAACATTTGAAATGGACAGAGCCTTGGATCTTGGTATACAATGGAACGTGGCTGCGTGGGTAGGTGAACATGTGAGGAAAATCACTTGTCCAGGTGGGTCTTTGAGTGAGTGTGCCACTCAGCCAACATGTAATTGATCTGTAATGTATCATATTTGATATGAACCCAGTGCCTTGTTTTTTATTTAAAAAACATTTTTATGCTTATTTATTTTTGAGACAGAGAGAGACAGCACAAGACAGGAAGGGGCAGAGAGAGAGGGAGACAGAATCTGAACAGGCTCCAGGCTCTGAGCTGTCAGCACAGAGCCCGACACGGGGCTCAAACTCACGAACCATGAGATCATGACCTGAGCTAAAGTCGGACGCTTAACGGACAGAGCCACCCAGGCACCCCCTGCATCTGGTGCTTTGAATGGACAGAGGGGACACAGTTCAGATGACAGAATCCAGAAGGAGACAGAAACTGCAGATGGGTGACTGACCAGCATTGTTCATTTTTCAGGAACCTCTTCTTGTTTCATGTGCCTTTGACCAAATCTCAAAGACAAAAACTAAGGGTCTAATAGGGCTTCCCTTTACCTCTGTCCCTTCTATCCCCTCATCAAAACGGCCTCCCAAATACTGAAAAATAAACCTAGGTCTCATTCCACCATGACAGTAAAATGATTAATTACCAACAGGAAAGTTCTCTACTGAGCATTCTTGTCGTTTCATTGCAGAAAGTGCCAGAAAAATTTTAAAGTGATAGATATGCTACCCTGCAGCAAAGCGTTAATTGTTGCTGTTGTTGACTTGCTCCCCCAAACTCTCTCTGGTGGGGTGACGGTGCTAAGCTCCCGCCATGTATAGGGGAAGCGGGAATTCCCACCGGGCCGGGAGGACACGGAAGGAACTGGAACGAGAAGGGCAGGCACGTGCAATGCCTTTAGATCCACTTCAGGATTTAGTCACATCAGACGCTTTCCTATTTTTACCTCTTTTCCATGCTTAGCCCCATTCCTTCCAAATTATAGTGTCGTTAGACCCCATAACTGATAGCTTGCTGTGAAAAGGTATATACCATACTCAGTGCATAGCTAGATGCTACACAAAATGAATAGTGGCTCAGTCTCCTTTCTTCCCTCTTGTAGAAAATACTAACATCCTGTCCATCAACGGACGAATGGATCCAGAAGATGTGGTTTATCTATACCATGGAATACTACATGGCAACGAGAAACAATGAAATCCGGCCACGTGTAGCAACATGGATGGACCTTGAGGGTGTTATGCTGAGCGAAATAAGTCAGGCAGAGAAGGACGGATACCATATGTTTGCACGTATAGGAGGATTAGGAGGAACTTAACGGAGGACCATGGGGAGAAGAAGGGGGGAAATGGTGGGGGAGAGGGAGGGAGACCATGAGAGACTCTTGAATGCTGACAAAAACTGAGGACTGATGGATGTGGGGGGGAGGGGGGATGGGCATGGAGGAGGACACTTGTGGGGATGAGCACTGGGTGTTATGTGGAAACTAATTTGACAATAAACTATTTGTAAAAAAAAAAATATTAAAAAAAAAGAAAGAAAATACTAACATCCTGTGCTTCTCCAAAGACAAAACAGTAGGAAGAGACATCCAAATTCCCAACAATTAGTCTCCTCCAGAGCCAGAGTCCCAGCAGCTGGTAACCTGCTGTTTTCCCTTTGAGCTTCTCAGATTAGATCCTAAATGCAATTTAATTCCAGATTTCAATATACAGTTCCTGAATTATACTGAAGAAGAATCAGTTATGTGACAAATCTGCATGACTACTGACTATGCTCTTGCCATACACAACAGGCTCTATCTTCTACTTTAGGTCCAAACTAAAATTTTTCAAAGTATATCTTAAATATGTCAAAGTATCCACAGCATACAGGAATCCTCTACCATTTATCAGAAATAGGAGTAATCCTGTTAGAATAGAAAGCCAATAACCACTCCCTCACGTATCTTCTCCAAAAAATATGGGTTCCCATATAACTGACTTGGAGAAGTAAGTCTGTATTCAAATTCTGCCTTATCCCATGGGAAAATAAAAGACACATGAAATGAAAATCCAGAATGTGGTATGAATACTGAGGAAATGAAAATTTAAGAAAGAAAGTTTCAAATATAAAATGTAATCATGACACAGAAACAGGAATAGCTGGCAATTCCTGGAGGGGGCTCAGGAGCCTGCCGGCCGTGATGCTGACCTACAAAAGTGTGGTGAACAAAGAAGGGTAAACAGGTAAATCTAATCAGATGCACAGGCTGTAGGCGGGACCAAGGCTCCTGAGTGACAGACTCCCTACCCCTGTCCAGGAGGCAAGGTGCCTGCCACGCTTCCCAATCTTGTCTACAGGCTGGATCACCACCACTCTCCCCTGTGCACCGAAGCAGGAGGCAGCACCACAGCATCAGCGGTGAGGTTTCATGCTATTTTCCTAACCTCAGTCTCCCTTAGCCTGGATACAGCCATAAGCAAAGAAGACACCTTGATGCTCTCACAGAATTTTCAGTCAAATGTGTGCTATCTTAACTGATACAAGGAATCTTCTTATTTTCTCATTAACCATGCATTTGTGATGTACTTTTGGGGCTCACACTAAATTTATGATAAATAAAAACTTACCCAAGGGATACAGGAGTGCTGATGCATAGGGGCACATGTACCCCACTGTTCACAGCAGCACTCTCAACAATAGCCAAAATATGGAAAGAGCCTAAATGTCCATCAACTGACAAATGGATCAAGAAGATGTGGTTTATCTGTATGATGGAATACTACAAGGCAATGAGAAAGAATGAAATCTGGCCTGTGTAGCAACATGGATGGAACTTGAGGGTGTTATGCTGAGCAAAATAAGTCAGGCAGAGAAAGACAGACACCATATGTTTACATGTATAGGTGGATTAGGAGGAATTTAACGGAGGACCATGTGGGAGAAGAAGGGGAAAAACAGTTGAGGAGAGGGAGGGAGGCAAACCATGAGAGACTCTTGAATGCTGAGAACAAACTGAGGACTGATAGGGGTGGGGGAATGGGGAAGGGGGGTGATAGGCACGGAGGAGGGCACTTGTGGGGATGAGCACTGGGTGTTATGTGGAAACTAACTTGACAATAAACTATTAAAAATTTTTTTAAGATAAATAATTCATTCTTGGGGTGCCTGGGTGGCTCAGTAGGCTAAGCGTCAGACTTCGGCTCAGGGCATGATCTCACGGCTCGTGAGTTTGAGTCCCATGTTGGGCTTTGTGTTGACAGTCAGAGCCTGGAGCCTGCTTTGGATTCAGTGTCTCTCTATTTCTCTCTGCCCCTCCCCTGCTCTCTCTCTCTCTAAAATAAATAAGCATTAAAAGAAAAAAATAATAATACATTCTTCTTACATCAACAATGTAAAACTGCTCTTTTTTAAGTTTCCTGACATTTGAGGGTCATCCCAGATACCAGAAAAGCTGTTCTTTGCCACCCAGTTAGGAAAACAAAGATGAAGTAATTACACGAAAAGCTGAGACACTAGTCCAAAGTGGATCACAGAGAGCAGCTGGAGAAAACTTCTTCCTCTTCCACAAATAAACTCTGTTCAAAAACTGTTCCCTCTCTTCCATTTCCTTGCCCCATCCTCTCTCCTCCTGCCCTCCTATTTCCTTCTCTCCTGAATAACTCAGTCCCCAGCCTTCAGGCAGAGCAAGGAATATCTGCATCTAGAGGAGCCAGGGAAGCTGAATTCACACAAGGTGATACAGCTGGACTGGGTTCCAGGAGCCTCTACATGGGGAAAACACAGAGGACACAGCCCCAGTTGGGGGAGGGGGCACCCTCAGATGGATGGGTGTCATAGCTTGAACCAGAGGAGGGGGACACCTGTGAGGGGAGGGGAATTTGGGCCAAGTGAGAAGACACCTGTGTGGGGGTAGGGGTGACAACTGATGTAAGAGACTGGTTACACGCCGGCATCGATCCAGTAAGTAAATACAGTAAGAATCATTGCAACTCAACTCTTTTCACTATTGGCCATGGAATCCTAACAGGAAGGGAGAACACCAGCATGAAACTCTTGGTAGGTTGGAAAGACCAGTGGGAAGTCATGGCGTCTAATACGTCAAAGTCGAGGGAGATGTGGATGCATGTGCACCTTGCCGTGGAGTAGTGACAAGTCAGTGGGAATGAGAAGGCCTATAAGCCCAGATCTTGCTTCTAAGCGCCGTTCTTCACTAAAAGGAACAGGGCTCCTTAGAGTGATGGTGGATTTTAGGGTCAGCGCAGGGAAAGCATGAGGTGAGCCTGAAACATCTTGTTGTGTTAGAAATCAAGGAAGTGCTCAAAGAGTGATGGGGACCCATCACAAAAGGTACAAAAGCCAGCTTGTAGGGGCGCCCACTGGTCAAGTCTGAGCCCAGAGTTGGTAGTGGCTTATAACCCACTATATAGAACTGGGAAACACAAGATGGTCCAGGCATGAATAAGTAAATAAAATAGGATATCTGCCTGGTTTCAAAGTACCTCTCCAAAAAAATATGCCTTAATCACAAAGAGAAGAGTAATGCCAAAATGGAAGAGCCTGGTGGACCGCCATCAGACTAAAGACCAATATAAATAATGAGACCCTGAGAGACCATGAGGAGAATGCACCATCGCCTCTGTGATTCCTGCCAAAGATGCATAACCTGAATCTATTTAGGAGGAAACATCAAACTCACCCTGAAGGCCATTTGACAAAATAACTGGCCTGTAATCCTCAAAAGTGTTGAGATCACAGAAGCCAAGGGAAGACTTGGGGTTGCTCCAGATTGAAAGACACCAAAGAGATCTGAGAACACAATGCAACGTTGGAGGGTTCTGATCTGGGCCCTTTTCTGTAAAGGTCGTTGTTGGGGAAGGTGGAGGGATCTGAATGACAACAGCAGAGCCATGTGAATTTCCCAATTTTGATATGTGTATTATGGGTAAGTGCAATGGCATTGGCACTGTATGAAACACAGTCTAAAGCATTTAGTGGCTCCAACTTTGGCCCAGGTCATGATCTCATGGTTCGTGAGTTTGAGCCCCATGTCAGACTCTATGTTGACAGCTCAGAGCCTAGAGCCTGCTTCAGATTCTGTGTCTCGATCTCTCTCAGCCCCTCCACTGCTTGCTCTCTCTCTCTCAAAATAAACAAACATTAAACAATAATAAATAAAGCATTTAGGAGCAATACAACATCAGACTGGTAACTTATCTTTCAGTGAATTAGGAAAAAAATTCTCTGTATTAGATTTGGAATTTACTGGTAGGTCTGTGATTGATTCCAAAAAAGGTTTAAAAAAAAAGGGATTATACTTTATATTTAAATGCACTAAAAGTCTCATTCATCGCTTTCAGTTATTAACCAAATTTCCTCAGCTGGGTAATATATTGTAGCCCGAGACTCAATTCTACTTCAAGACAAATGCTGGGAAAATAAATGTGCCAAGAACAATAAACTTTGTTAATCAACATGGAAGGGAATAGGGTTTTCTATGAAGTCAACATTTTGGTTAACAGAGAAGCATTACATGCTATCAATAGATTGCCAATGTTCCAAAAATAAAGTGAAACATTCTTTCATTTTAATTTTTTCTTTTTTTTTTTTTGAGAGAGAAAGCATGAGTAGGGGAAAGGGACAGAGGAAGAGAGAATCTCAAGCAGGCTCCAAGCACAGCATCAAGCCCGACACAGAGTTCAATATCATGAATCATGACATCATGAGCTGAGCCAAAATCAAGAGTCGGATGCTCAACTGAGTGAGGCACCCAAGTGTCCCCAAACAAACGTTAATATGGATCCACGCTATATAAAATGCACTCTTTCTTCGGTGGTTTGTAACGTAGGGGGGCACTGATCACTACTCATTGGCAAACCTCTCTCTCTTCATATGAAATCAATAGCCTTCAAGTAATTTTGCTTTAAACAATTACACGGTAGCAATATAACCACCTAATCTATGTACACTTTTCATTAAAAGGAATCAATGAAGTGTCTCTCTCCCATCACAAGGCAGTGCTATTTGGAGGTTATGTGTCCAGCAGTGGCCAACGTGCTTAAAGCTCTTCTCCTCAGGACTTTGACAGTTGCCAACAGACCCTCCATGTTACATCTGTCAGTGTATTTGCCTTTCCCGGCTCTGGGAATCACTGTGAAATTACTTCTGAAGAAAAGGAAAACCGACATTCCGTTCTTCTGTTTCCTTTCAATGTTATTCTTATATGAAATAATTTGGAATGAAAAGCTTTTATTCTTTTTTGCTATTCCAGAATTATCCTTTCCCTGGCCGTCCGCTGATACGAATTATTTTTCTTTGTGCGTTTGGAAACTTGAGTACATGAGTTTAAGATTACATTCTTTCCCAATTTTTTTAACTTGCAGAAGAAAATTAAAAAGTTTTGAAAGAAAAACAAACTCACTGCAGTACGTAGTGACCTTGACTTCATCAGATTCTTGACAAACCATTTATCCCCACCCCCCTTTTTTAAACCCATTTGATCTTGACAGGCATGTATCTTAATCCTCATTTCCAAGATATTTTTTCTATTACATCTGCCCCAGCAGACACTGTATTTATTCATGAAGGGGCTGAAGAGATAGTGGCAGCTGGCTCGCAAAAGTACATACTCATTCCCACTGCAAAAACAGACCTATCACCCAAGCCCCACTCCAGGGAGACTGGAAAAATGAAATTCATGGGGGAGAGGAGACACATTCCATAAATATCTTCAAGGGAGGCTCTGACATGCAGCCCAGGGAAGCAAAGGCTGGGGCACAGCCCCTCTAAAAAGGAACATTTCCCCCACCTCTTCCCAGACACAGCTGCACTGTTACTTCTTTTAACAAAATGCCACCTTCATCCTTTGATGAGTTACTGAGTGGTCTCCATCTGTGTCTCGGGTGCTGAAGGCCACTCGGCCCAGTGGCAGGGAATGCGTGCGAGGACGTGGCTTTCCTCCACGTCTGAACCAGTCAGCGGGAGCCTGGAGCCCGCTGTGCAGAAGCGGGGCCAGGGCTCTGACCTTCCTTCGGGGCCAGCAAAGGCTGTCTTTCAACCGAACGCTAGGCTTCCTGTGAGCTCGAGGAGAGGGATACTGAGAAAAGGGATTCCCAGAAAGCTTCCCAACTAAGTGGGATTACTAGACACCCAAGGATAGGTGTCCGGCTCTATTTCAAGTTTCCAAATAAAACATTCCATCGAGTGAACGACTAACGGGTTTCTAAGACCCCCTGGGGCTCATGGGATCCACATCTAAAATATCACTTTCAATGGCAGTGCTGTTCATAACCAATTCTCTCATCCCCTACATTTTCACACGATGGCTACATTTCTCACATTTGATTCTAATGGAGCATAATTAAACATACCTGTTCCAAGTAAAAAAAAAAAAAAAGATACTTAGGAATACCTCCAAACCACTGACCTTCATGATTCTGGATGTGCATAGCAGGAAATCCAATCACTTTTTAAATGATTTTAACTAATTAAATACAACGGCTTTTTCAAAATGCCATTTACTAGCAAAGCTAAATTTGCTGTCGCAGCATTTGAAAAGTTTTATTTTTCAATGCCCATGGACCCGCCAGAAGGTCAGGAAATGGAGATCTTTCCTTCTCTGCAAAGGGAGGGTTTGGGATATGAAGGTGGGGGAGAAGTATGAATTTAACTGTGTAAGTTACTTTCACTCTAAAAATAAGGGTGCTGCGCTCTCACGCATGGGAAGAACAGCTTTAAACATCAGAATCCTACGAGCATTCGGCAATCAGCAAAGCGGAGCTGCCATTTCCCATGATGGCTGTTGTTGATTGCTTCGCGTTGATTCCACTGATGGAGGCGGGGTGTGGCTGCTCCCCACTAGCGGCAGAGAGCAGCCCCCGAGCCCCTGGCAGGTACCCCAGCCATACCCTTAACAGGTGTATGGCACCCCTGGCACCCAGAGGCGGGGGGGTGGAGGGGTGGAGGGGGGTGTGAGGGGGGGCAGTCACGCACCTGCCAGACCAGGTGCTCCTTGGCCCCCGGCGTTGCAGACAGGCAGGCGCTCAGCACGATGGTGTGGGAGGAGGCTGTGAGCACGCTGGCGATGACGGCGTCGCGCATGTTGAAGGGCAGCATGGTGTATACCACGAAGATGATGAAGAGGAAGAAGGACACCTACGGGAGAAGAACAGGGAGAGTCAGGGAGCGCGCCCGTTCCCCAGGGCTTCCCTCTCCTTCCCGCGAAAGGCTGCACAGAACACCACGCACTGCACCCGTGTAGTTTTATGGGGTTTTTAAAAAATGTTTATTTATTTTTGAGAGAGAAAGAGACAGAGAGCGAGCTGGGGAGGGGCAGAGAGAGAGGGGAGACACAGAATCTGAAGCAGGCTCCAGGCTCGACGCGGGGCTCGAACTCATGAACTGTGAGATCATGACCTGAGCCGAAGTCAGATACTTAACCAACTGAGCCTCCCCAGGCGCCCTGAACCGCACCCATTTAAAAAAGTAGTGTTATGGGGCGCCTGGGTGGCTTAGTCGGTTAAGCGTCCGACTTTTCACTTAGGTCATGATCTCGCGGTTCGTGGGTTCGAGCCCGCGTCGGGCTCTGTGCTGACTGCCAGCTCAGAGCCTGGAGCCTTTTTCAGAGTCTGTATCTCCCTCTCTCTCTGACCCTCCCCTGCTCACGCTGTCTCTCTCTCTCTCTCCTAGAAATAAATAAAAATATTTAAAAAAAAATTTTTTAAAGTAGTGTTATGACAAAATAAGACAGCACGTTCAAAGAAACCCAACAGATTACATTAAAGGACTAACTCTCGTGAGGGCAAAAACTCATTCCTTTTCAAGTTGTGAAGATTTCCAGTTTTGATCCCCAAACGACTGCAGACATTAGGTAACTCTGAGCACTCCCTGGACCTGGATGCAAAGCTGGTCCTAAACTCCTCGCATTTAGCACTGTGCTCCAAACGCACACCCGGATCCCGAGCTATGTCTCCAGCTGTTTCGCGAGAGCCCTGGAGGGGGCAGGTGTCACCTGGCAGAGCTCGTGCAAGTGGATCAAACGGTGTGGACGTGCAACAGATCGCAACGGCTTAGAGACGGTCCCGCTGTTATCAAAACGGTCTGGCAGTTTCTCCAAAAGTTAAGCCCGGAAACACCACAGGACCGGCGGCCCCAGTCTCAACTCTATTCCCTAAAGAATTATAAACGGGCATTCAAACAAATACATGTACAGACGTGTTCGCAATAGGCAAAAAGCAGAAACAACACAAACGTCCATCAATGGATGAACAGATACACGGCCTGTGGCGCATCCGTGCAGCGGGACACCAGCCAGCCAGGAAAGCCAATGAAGACCTGAGATAACGGGTTTTAACACAGATGAACCCCAGGAGCACCGTGCTAAGTGCACGAAGCTAAGGCAAAAGCCCCCTTACAATAGACGGTTCCATTTGAATGAAGTATCTAGAGTAAATAAACTAAGAGAGACAGAAAGCAAATTGGTGGTTGCCAAGGGGCTGGAAAAGGGGGATATGGGAGGTCACCATATCCCTTTTGTGATGACAGACTTTCTGAACAGGATGGAGGGGATGGTCTCAGAACGCTGTGAATGTACTAAATGCCACCAAATTCTTCCTTTCAAAAGGGCTAACCGATGTTATGTGAACGACGCCTCAGTGAAAAAGGAAATCGATTGGAGAGCTTGGAGAAAGATTCGGAATGGAGACGGAAATGGTTTAGTATGTAACAGAACAGGCCGATTTCATTACAAAAGCAGCAGACACGGAAGGACACTGAGGAGGGTGAAGGGGTAAATCAGGGGTAAGAGAGCCAAGGTCAGGGGAACAGAAGAGTGGCACCCGGTGAGCTCTGCCCCAAGGCTCTTCGCTTGAGAACAAAAGTGAAGCTATATAAGGAAGGAGCTCGTTCCACGTTCAGAGTGACGCATGTTACATGAGGAGCCCCCAACCCCGGCGCAGCTGGAGCGACAAAGAGACAACGTGCCAGCTCTTCTGCGGGGAGTGAGGATATGTGTTCACGAGAGGGAGCTGGGCAAAGGCTCTGCTCACAGTGGGTGTGAAGAGAGCCAGGGCTGGGAGGTCACCGGGCCCAGGTTCGCTCCCCCTCCTGCACAGACAAGGGGAGCCACACCACATGTCCCGATCGAAAAGTAATGGTCACCATTTCGCTGTCCAGGGGTTTGTCGGATAAGCTGTATGTGCACAAGCATCACAGACAAAAGGGCATATGAAAGATCAGGGGCGCAACCTAAAAGGAAATGTGGATCTCCCAACATGCCCCTTCCTTTTCTCCCGAACACCTGCTCATTGGACAGGCACGTATAAAGCTTCTCTGAGGTTCAGGAGGTGGAGCACAGATGCAGAATCCCGGCTCTCGGGCACTTGAAAGCCCAGGGGAAAGAGCAGGCATGTGTATCTGCCATCACTTTATGCCTGATGTATCCCGAGAGAAGGGGTACCCAGCCCCACTCCAGTGAAACAGTGGGGTGAAGTCCCTGAGGCATCTTCTCTAAGATCCCACAAGTTCAAGTGTCTCAGAATGACAGCCAAGAAGAATCGTACTAGGAATGTGAAAACCTATCCGGGAATCCCTCTTGGGGAGCCTCGGTCGGGCACAGAGCATCTGTACTATGCTGACTTCCTCCTAATTCAGTCGATTCATAAGGGACTTCAGGCCAAAACATGTGGGCAAAAGAATCGCCATGGCCATACTACTTTCCTGGTAAATATTTTTAATTTACCTCTTTAAAAGACTATGAAGATGCTTGTCAGTAATGTATTCTTATACAGCATTCTACTCTATATCCGTATATGGAATGGGGAAAAATTATGTTAGACAGTTTATGTACCAAACACCTAGTAAAGATGGAAAGACATCAGGCATTTCTTTGGAGGGACCTTTCTGAGCTAAGTGCCAATCCATCCAGGCAGACTGGGGCAGTCCCCTGTCTCCATCTTCCCAAGGAGGGAATATACAGATTCATTTCTTAGAGCCCAGAATCAGATTTCAAAACTGCTAAGAACCAGCACAGGCATTTAAGGAGCATTCAGTGTACAGGTTCTTTTCCCACTCTAAGTTAGCTGCACCCTGCTTTCCAAAAGGGGTATCAGCGACCCAGAGAAATGGGGATCTTGGCCAATATTTCCCAACCAGTCAGTGTCAAAGCCCAAACAGGAATCTTCAGGTTTAATTCTTCCACGAGTTCTTGGTAAAGAGTTTGACAATTTCTCTCCCCTGATAGAAATCCCATAAAGTTGAAGGTCTAACAGAAGACACATGTACACACGAGCTGTTCCTGCAAGTCTGATGTGGAAAGACAGACCATCTTTTCCCTCCTACAAAGATGCTAAGACAAGCACAGAAAGCACCCGACATCTTGTCTCAGATGTAGAACTCTTTCAGTAAGTAGGACCGATTTTTAACAATCATTACAAAATTGCTAATGTTTCAAGATTTGCTCATATTTCCTTCATTTCTATACATTTAACTTTCAGTTTGTGTCTACACCGTGGTTTATGATAAATAAGAACACACAACAATGAATGTAACAAAATTATCATTTAGAGGGGCGCCTGGGTGGCTCAGTCGGTTAGGCGTCTAACTCTTGATTTCAGCTCAGGTCATGATCTCACAGTTCAGTAGTTCAAGACCCATGTCAGGCTCTGTACTGAGAGTGCAGGATCTGCTTGGGATTCTCTCTCTCTCTCTCTCTCAAAAGTAAATGAATAAACATGAAAAAAAATGTTGGTTGGAGAAAACAGTGATACTAAATACTTGCACATTAGGAGCTAAAACAATTTGTTTTTTAATGGTGAATAAGACTATGGATTCTGCAAAGCAATCATCTTAGCCTCAACACTACTGACATTCGGGGCTAGATGGTTCTTTGTCATGGGCACCGTCATGCACATGGTACAATGTGTAGAAATACTCCTGGACTTCTCCCAGTAGATGCCCCTGGCATTTGCTCTACAAAGTTGTGACCACTGCTGAAATGGCCTCCAGACACTGTTGAATGTCTCCCAGGGGGTAAGATCACCGTGGCTGAGAGCCACTAAGCCACAGGAAAAATCCCTTTTAGAAATAAGAAGATAGATAACTGCATAGCCATGACTTATTGAGAAAATTGACTTTGTAATCCCTAATATCCACCAAACGGACAGAAAATATTTTCAAGACACTGTTATTTCTACACACAGTATTAATGCAAAACCCTATATCTTACAAGAAGTATTAAATGATTATTTTCAGGGGCATCCGGGTGGCTCAGTCAGTTGAGTGTTGGACTTCGACTCAAGTCATGATCTCATGGTTCTTGGGTTTGAGCCCTGCATTGGGCTCTGTGGTGAAAGTGCAGAGCCTGCTTGGGATTCTCTCTCTCCTGCTCCCTGCCCCCTCCCTTGCTAATACTTCCTTTCTCTTTCTCTTTGTCTCACAAAAATTAACATTAAAAGATGATTATTTCAAGTATCAGAATTGACAATTACAGAAAAGAGCCTCTCTTTTAAACAACTACATAGTTTTCTTCTAATGCAAAGACCTGTAGCAGTTCTTTGAAATTACCATAAATTCTGAGCAGCTTAATTTTGGACAGCTTTAAAACTCCAACGTTATTTCAATTATTTTACAGTTCAGCAGACATTCTGAGCTTTGAAAAGGAAGCGCATGGAAAGCTTATCTGCAGTAACCAAATGGAGAATAGACATTCTGTTTTCCAAATGCAGTTACTCCTGTTAAGTGTTCATTTTTAGATGACAAAATGAATTTTTTAAAGGTCAATTAAGCAAGTCATATTAAATCAAGTTTGGAATTTTAGGGGCAGCATTTCAGGAGCAGCTCGGGGTGCCTGGGGAGCATTCCGTGGGGCTCAACAGGAAAGAAGAAAGTCAAGTGTGACGTAGATCCCACAGAGGGAAGAGTCTTCACTTTCTGTTGCTCCCAGAGGGCTCTACTTTTCTTTTTAGACTTCTTTCCAAAGCAACTTCAAATAGGGCCATATGTAAAACCAAAATGGATTTGGCACATCTAAACAATGTGTGGGTTAAAAGCTCTGAAAAGGCGAATGCAGGCACTCAGGTTTCATGTTACCATGGGGACATTCTCCCTAACTGTCTCTGTCCAGAGGCTGAAGAAAGAGGACCCCCTGATCTGATTACTAAGACCTCTCACAGACACCTGGATTAGCACAATATTTGAAGAGCCAGAACTCCTCCCAATAAAACCGTCTGAAGTGTTTCCCTTAAGTAAGGCCGCCATTTGCCTTCGTAAGACCTCTACATCTTCCCTCTGGTCTACCTGAACCTCAAGCTCAGAACTTTCAAATTAAGAACTGCTTTTTTATGTTCTTAACCTTAGACCTTTTCCAAATGGTCTTTAACCTATTCCTCCTGCAGGGTAACACAATTCTACCCATGACGTCTTCGTCCCCAACAAGCCAGGTGCAAGCCTTTTAAGCCTCACCATTGACAATTCTTCACGTCCACACTCAAAAACAATGTCTTCTTACTTTAGGACTCCAGTGAACTGCATCTGTTTGTCTGCGCCTCTGCGCCCTTACTTCCACTAGGCTCATGACCTTCCCATCAGTTAAGAAATACACTTCCATACTTTTCTTAGTCCTCCCCATCCCCCACCAAGGGAACCAAGAGTGTGTATCCTTCCTCATTTTTGCCCATTCCACCCCAGTCTCCATGCTTCTGGTAATCATTAGGACTCCTTACCCAATGTGTCTAACTGCCTTCCTCCTGGGAACACAGTACTGATGCAATGAGCATTTTCTTTCAAATCAGAGAAAGTCATACGACTTGCTTTGACAAATGAAGTGTGGGAAGAAGTCATATGTATCTTTTGGGTAGAAACCACTGCACAAGTTATCAAGCCCCCTCCCCTTCTGGCAATCATGGAAACATGATGTTGGAGCCCTTCCCAGCCTTGATCTCAAGTCTCAGCTGACCCACATGGACCTGTGTTCATTTGAATGAGTCATAATCCTTTGTGGCAGTAAGCCCCTGGGACCACAAGCACAGCTTAGGTGGTCGTGACTGACACCAAGCTCATACACACACATACACACACACACACACACACACACACACACACACACACACACACACTTTACTGATGGATAAATTAAATGCCTTTCTATGCATTATTCTGCAATTTGCTTTTAGCACTGAATTATACATCATGGGCATCTTCCCAAGTCTGTAGATGTGAATATATAATTTACTTTTTACCAATTACAAAATATTCCACAGTAATGGATCCACCAGAGTTTCCTTGCCCTAGCGTTTCCTTACAGCTGATCATTCATGGCAAGATAGGACCCCCCTCCCCTTATCCAACTGCAGCAATAATATTCTCACGGATCTCCTTTCTCCAACATTCTCCTTTCTGTAATCCAGCCAACGTACAGATACTAGATTGGTGATTCTGAAGGCACAGGTCCAGTTGGTTCCTTCCTTGGATCGACCTTTCATCCACCTTGCCCCCGTGCTCAGAACGCTTCTCTTTAAGAAGGGGCCCTCAAGGTCACAGTGTAAAGTGGAAACCACATGGGCTGGAGGTCAAGGCTCTCCCCAGACTGGCCTCTCCACCCACACAAACACCCTGCTCCGGAAGCATGCCTGCCCCATTCAGCCTTTGCTCCTCTGCGCCCATTCATGTTGGCCACTCTCCACTCTCAGGGAGTCCTCTTCCCTCTTCTTGGCCTCTTGAAATCTCACCCCGTTCTAGACCCACTTCAAGTACAAATTCTTATCCTCTCTCCACCAATACTGTCCAGCTGCCCCCCACCTCATCCAGTGGCCACCAGTCCCCGGATGTGGCCTCCTGGGGCCACCTCACCTCCATTCCGTCCACTCACTCCTTCCCTCGAGCTGGCCTCCAGGGCAGTTTCTGGGGTCTGCTGGGAATGCTCGTCCCTGAGTGCTGTGCCCGCAGTCCCTGCCTGGCTTCCTCCCTGCACTCAGGTCTCTGCTCAACGTTACACTCTTAAGTAACTCTGCTCTTCGAGGGGACACAATTCAAACCACAGTATCAAGATTATGCCATAGATCAGACTTTAGATGTCAAGTACGTCCCATTCATTCTGCATCTCGTATGCCATTTCCACATGGAGGATAAAAGATAAGCATCCATAGCATCGAAGTTGTTTACAGTTTATGAGTCACAAACAATTTCATAAAAATGAATATATATTTTTTTACTTTTTTGAACAGAAAATTACCGTATATTTGGAGAAGCAGTGAGGTTCCACTTAAGCAATGGTTAGAAAGACACAGAAATGGTCTGGTCTTTGGCTGCCCAGATCCCTGGTACAAAGCCCATGGATTCTCAGAGTGTGGTTCACATTTGTCTCAGAGTTCAATGGCAAGTGGAATGTTCCCAGATGTGCCAACAGCACATTCAAAGATGAAGCCTCTAGTTCTTCCGTCCAAGTGGGACCCCAACTTTACTGTCCTCGCGCAGCTCAGTGTACCCCCATTTCCCCAAGTGTGCGCCAGGAAGCACCATCAGGGGGATAATCAGGATCTCTTATGTAAATCGTCGTGGTTCTGTTGAGGATACACCATCAGAGAAATCTTTTCTACTCTTTTATGCTACTAATGTTAAGAGAAATAACATCCCAGTGAACATGAGCATTTTATAATCAGAAGCCAAGCTCCTCAAATCGTTGTTCTCTCCCACAAATCTCCGAGAAATCAAAAATAGCACAGTGTTGAAAGTAGCAGCTTGCTTTTCAAAGACCGAGATTTCACTAAAAGCCATAGGAATTATACCTGCTTGACTAGAGCATCAATTGTAGTTCTTTTAACACTGTCACCTGTTGATTTAGAAGAGGACTACAAAAGCCCAATTTTCATAAAATTTCCCAAGGGAAAGAGAGAATTCTTGACTATATCGATTTAATTGAGCATTCTCAAAGTAAATTCTAAATGTGAACAAGAGTTTTCTCTTTGAATGTTACTTCTACCTCGAAGGAATGCTGGCCCTGAGAACATCTATGCCGCTTGCTAATTAGGAGAATTTACATTTTCCTCTGGAAACAACTAGAAAGACATTTAGCCAGAGTGCACTCTAACTTCTTTTAAGTTTAAAATTTTAAATTCCAGTAGAGTTAACATACAGTCTAATATTAGTCTTGGGCATAGAACTTAGTGATTCGACACTTCCACACAACACCCGGTGCACATCATGTCGGCCAGCGCCCTCCTTAGTCTCCCTCACCTATTTCACACACACCCCCCCCCCCCCCCCCCCCCCCCCCCCGCCCCTCACCTCCCACTTCCCCTCTGGTAACCATCCGTTTATTCTCTGTAGTTAAGAGTCTGTTTCTGGGTTGGCCTCTCTTTCCCTTTGTTGATATGCAAAATGATACTTATCTTTTCATCTAGATTAGTATTTTCTTTTCTGTTCCTCAATCATACTTTCTATAAGGACTGGAGTCACTGTTATATTTCTTAGTACAAATATCACAAGTGTGTAAACAGTCTTTTCTTTACTTGAGGACCCTCAGTCATACCAATGTTTACCGCTAAGACATCAGTGTATGTCCAGGCTTCTGTGAGTATGTCTTTATGATTACCCTCTTTTTTAGGTTTCTCTGCCTTCCCTTTCCCCTTTTGCTTTCCCAGGTCCTCCCAGTTGAGAGAGGTATGCACTTGCACATATCCGTATCTATACTTATATGTGTGTGTGCATATACACATACAAACATATACACACACATATGTATACACACATACATGTAATCCCTGTGTGTGAGTGCATGTGTGTCTGTGTGTGCGTGCATATATAGACTTTGGTGAATCCACATATGCCACCACACTAAAATCCCATCAAATCTCTGCTCTTGTGTCCATTAAGGAGCCACCTCTCCTCAGTTTCGAGACAGAGGCTTTCCCACAAGTACAAATCAAGGGACGACTGTGTCTGCTCCACAGAGGAAGTCTAGATCCCTGACTCAGGTTGAATTCAACACAGTTCACGTCACGGATGCCTCCAGATACTTCTGGAACTTTCTCAGGTTCCATTCTCTTTTTAATCACTCTGGCTTCCCAGGGCCTCACAAGATTTCATATGGGGCTATAGGCTGAGTCCTCTGGCTCAGTCCTAAGATCTAATTCCAAGTCTTATACACCACGGCAGATTACACGAACACAACAGCCAAAGCATCGTTAGCACTATTTAAAGGAAAGCATTACAGAGATTCTGGATCGTCAGAACAAGCCTCGAGTATGTGGCTGCAATTCACGTCACACGGATTTGATCTCCCCAACCTCAAACCTTTGTCCTCACGTTCTCTCCCAGCTTATTTAATGAAACTTCTAGTCCCCAACCTAGGAGCTAGTCTTAGTAATGTTCTCTTCCTCATTCTCTTGATCCTGAGAAGACATTCTGAGTCCACCTAACGCTTCCCATCCGGGGCCACACCTCTAGCCCAAGTCATACGATCACCTCTGGATTCCTGAAAAGCATCTGCCTACACTAGTGTCCTCTAGAATGACTTTCCCACACACAGTCCAAGTGATTCTTTTAAAATTAAGATATAATTTACATATAATGTGTGTGCTTAAGGTATACAACATGTTGATTTGATATTTTTATACACTACAATACGGTTAGCACCTCTCAATACATATTCACATGAAATGAAAACAGCATATCAAAAACTCCCAAGCCAACTACAGTATTACAACACCAAGATAACAAAATGATCTAAGTGCCCATAGGTGGGTGAATGGATACAGATGAGAGACACATATCCACAGTGGAATATTTTTCAGCCACAAGAAAGAAAGAAATCCCGCCCTCTGCAACAACATGGATGGACCCTGAAGGCATCATGCTAAGCGAGATAAGTCCGAAAGAGAAGGACTCATACATAAGGCATCACATAGATGCAGAATCTAAAAAAAAGCCAACCTTGTAGGAATAGTAGAATGGTGGCTACGATGGCAGGTGCAGGGAGAGATCTTCATCAAAGGTTATCAACTTGCACTTAGAAGTTCCGGGGATTGAAAACACAGTATGGTGATTAAGTAGCAACACTGTGCCACATGAGTCCAAGCTGCTAAGAAATCAGACCTTAAATGTCTTCCCCACAAAACATGAATGATAATTCTAGGCTATGATGGAGCCATCAGCTAACATGTCATGGTAATCAAAGTGACCTTTTAACATGTTAAGACCGACCACGGCACGCCCCCTCAGTGTACATCCTGCCACAGGCTTTCTGTAACACTGACGAAATAACGAAGTCTTCATCATGCCAATGAGGGTTCGTCATGTGCTGGCCTGGTTGAGACCTCCAATCTTCTCTCTCACCAGCTCACATCAGCCACACCCACGGTCCCTCCATACTGGCCTTCTCGCTGGCCCCTGAACCTCAGGGCCTTTGCACTTTCTGTTCTTCTGCCGCACGTGTTCTTCCCCGATCCTCCCTTGGCTGGCTTCTTCCTGTCATTCAGGGCTCCCTACTCAAACACCACCTCCCCCGAGAGAATCCACTAATCCCCCTACTGAAAGTATCACCCCCTTCATTCCCTAGCTAATCACCTGGTTTTCAATTCTTCATATCATTGCTGGAATCAGAATGTTTACTTTTATATTTTTCTAAGCCTTAGTTTCTGTCTTCCCCCAGATAAATGCAGACTCACAGGGACAAGGGCTGTGCATGCATGGGTCCCTGCACCTGAGAAGAGGACCTGTCACCCAAAAGGCCTCCACAGATACGTGCAGGAAGGAGGGATGAAACACAGCAGGTGCAATGACCCACGGAAGCTGTGAGCAGGGAAGGCTGCAGCGGCTGACTGACGAGAGGCATGTGCTCGGTGAGCTGTTAACTCGAGGGCCCTCCGCAGACCTGCATGAACCCCACCGCCACAGGGCGGCTCGCTGGATGCCACTGGTTCCCGTCCCAGCTCACCTCAAGCCCTGATGGGGAACAAAGATACAGGGGAGCAGCAGACATCGGGGCTACATACTCTTCACTAAAAGACCCACACATGCTGTAAATCATTAAAATCACTTCAGAGCAAGTAACAAAAATGAAACCCACTTCCCACCGTCAACTGGGTGCACTGCATCCACTAGCCTGTAAGTGCCTGATGACCTCTGCCAGGGTATATATGCCCCCTTCTCTCCAGTTCATTACTTGTCTGGGCTCACGGTCCATGGGGGCGTGGGGGCCACAGGCTTCCTCTGCACGTCCAGGTACTCCCTGCACCAACAATGACCTTGAACTGTCCTTTGCTCTGTGGAGCTCACATGCCTGCTACACCAAGTAGAGGCCTCGCACCTGGGTCCCAGCTCACCTGGGAGCCTGTTAGAAATACACGCTCTTGGGCCCCGCCCTGGATTTATGGATTTGACTCTCTACTGTAATCCTGTTCCTGGGTGATGTGCATCTGAGAGGCTGTCATTGGGTTCAATGGTCAGTCATTCTCCATATGGTGGCCATCACTGCAGGGAACTTACAATATTCAAATCAGACAGATTCATGGGACAAGGGAAATGTTTTAACCTCCGCCACTTGGTTCTCTTCAAAGTCTGGTGCTAAATACATACTGAGTTAATCAACAAATCCATGAATTTTTGATGAATAATTACTTGTCTTTGACCTGGTTACCAGATTTTATTTCTTGAGTCCTCTGTACCAATTTGATTTTAAAAATGAAAACCAGGATTTAAAAATACATATATTTATTTCCAGTGTCAATTCCACTAAACAAGCCAAATGGCCCAGATTGTCAAGTACTGTTGGCTTGGACCACATCACACACCTTCCTCTGCGTGGTCACTTCTCCAGTCTTATGACAGGAAGCCCGTGTGTCACCGGAGAAAACAGAAGTGTCTGAGTCAGCAGATCGTATCGCTGAGTCAACACTTGAAAAGGTCAAGTAGAACTCCATCTTTTTTACAATGAAAAACATACTTAGAAATTCTTGAAAGTTAACTTCGTACTATTCCAAAGCATCCTTTCTTACCAAAATTCAGAATAAAACTCAGGGACACCTTGATAATAGAAAAGAGTTTATACTTCCTCCAGTTAGCTTCAGCCAAGATTTCCCAAGTAACAACCCCATCAGTATAGAATATGAAAACATTTCTTTAAATGTGATATTATTAAGCAAAAGACTATGTTCTCTGACAGAGCCTGGGCTGCAAAGAGTAATGATGAAATCATGAATCACCACGTACCTCTCATCTTATCCTGAAATATTATTCAAAGGTAGGGAGGCTGATGGAATCAAAGGAAAGAGTAGCTCTCACTGGGCCTCTTTTCATTTAAAGTAAGTAGGAGGGAGATCATACATTTTAGAAAGCTTGAAAAAAAGAGAACAGTAGGATGTAAAAACCCCTACATCCTAAGGGAACAAAGGCAGCTCACCATCTCCTCAGCCTCCGTCTGTTGGGAACCCTCAGAGGTACTGAAGAGGCAGGTAGTGGCTGACGTGGTTTCCTTTCCTCGGTCCTTCTCTTCCTCCTAACTCCTGGCTTGGTTCTGGGTTTCCACCTATCTCTATGTGTCACTGATCGTCATTTCTTCTCTCATCATTCATATTCATGTATCCCCTAGCATTTTTTTAACTGTACAAAACAGAAGGCATTTTATTAGCTATTGCAGAGAAGACACAGCCGTGTTCATAAGACACTTGAGATTGCTTGGAATGAAGGCCAGTTTCCAAACTTCTCCATTTGTTTCCCATACCTCCTTCCCCACCTCATAGTCACATAATGGCGGCAGAGTCTGTCTGCAAGTCTGATATGTTTACAGTTAAAAACCGGTAAACTCCCCACCAGTAATTAGCAAACCACTATGTCTGAAGGTGGGCTACCATCTTCATTGTGAAAGCATTTAAGTTGTGTCCCTTGGGCCTACGAAAAACAGTATAGTGTCTCCCCTTACATGCCTATTTCCCAAAGGATCTATTCACATGTTTGAAAAGATTTGTTCCTCGGCCAAGACAAAAATGAGAATACAAAGCATTCTTGAATGTTCCTTGGTTAGACATGGTTTCCTAACACACCAGAGGTGGTGGGAGATAGGATCTGTCCACAATTCCTCCCCTCTCCTTGCCCTTGTAATGGAAATCAGCAGGTGGAGCATACATCCCTATCTAATTAACCTTGGACTTGGCCATGTGACTTCCTTTAAGCAAGAGAATATGGGCTGACAGCGTGCCACTTCAGAACTGAGGCTTTAAGAAGCCTCAGTTTACATTTCTGCCAGCCTCCTCGGTGTTTTGGTTCCACAAAGAGAAGGCTGTGGTCCCGAAAGACACATCTCTTTCAAACGGGCCTGGACCTAACCCAAAGTCTGGAATCTATCCTATCAGTTTAGTCTATGAAGGTTAAGACATCAAAGTCAGCCAACCGGCAGACATGACATAGGAAATATGTCATTGTTCTATAAGCCACTTGGACTTAAGAGGTTGCTTGCTATTCCGTACTCAGAGCAGAAACCTAATGCAACCATTCGCTACCAGAGTGATTTGCTACTGTAATGAAAGCATAAGATATAGGTCATTTCCTTTGGGACTGGCAATTGTTGTTACAGTTCCAGCAAAATCGTAACTCTTGGAAAGATAATTGGTAAGCATGGCTTCTAAGAGAACCATTCACCAAAATGCCCAGGCTCCATGAGGTCTTCAAATTGCATGATAAAGTCTTTATTTTTTTAATAGTTTTTTTTTTTTTTTACAAATAGTTTATTGTCTAGTTGGTTTCCACATAACAGCCAGTGCTCATCCCCACAAGTGCCCTCCTCCATGCCCATCTCCCCCTTCCCCCCCCCCACATCCATCAGTCCTCAGTTTGTTCTCAGCATTCAAGAGTCTCTCATGGTTTGCCTCCCTCCCTCTCCCCCACTATTTTCCCCCTTCTTCTCCCCCATGGTCCTCCGTTAAGTTCCTCCTAATCCACCTATACGGTGCAAACATATGGTAGCTGTCTTTCTCTACCTGACTTATTTCCTTCAGCATAACACCCTCAAGTTCCATCCATGTTGCTACACAGGCCAGATTTCATTCTTTCTCATCGCCGTGTAGTATTCCATCATGTAGATAAACCACATCTTCTTGATCCACTTGTCAGTTGATGGACACTTAGGCTCTTTCCATGTTTTGGCTATTGTTGAGAGTGCTGCTGTGAACATTGGGGTCCATGTGCCCCTATGCCTCAGCACTCCTGTATCCCTTGGGTAAATTCCTAGCAGTGCCATTGCTGGGTCCTAGGGGAGTTCTACTGTGAATTTTTTGAGGAACCTCCCATACTGTTTTCTGGAGGGGCTGCACCAGTTTACATTCCCACCAGCAGTGTAGGGGTAAAGTCTTTAGAAACAGTAGAAGAAATGAGAAAAAGTGGGAAAGTACACATTACAAACAAGATGTATTCCCAGGTATTTTCTTATTTTACAACTAGGAAATTCAAGGTGCTGAAAGGTTAAGTATTTTGCCCAAAGTCCTAACACAGCATAAAAACACGCCATAATATTCTGCTAAAGCTAAAAACAAAAAACATTCTTTGGCATAATCCGTGAAGGTTATCAGGGCAACACTGGGTGGGGGGGCCCTCAGTGCATGGGGTTTCTGTGTTATTCAAAATAAAAAGAACCTTGAGAATCCATCTGCCCTACCCAAAACAGGTTGTTCCAACGCTGGGAGTCCTTTTTCGTAGAAATTATTTTTCTCATCAAGTGCAAAGAAAAAACCCAGCAAGTCCATTTGGAAGCAATCAGGCAAAATGTTTATTAGAATACATCCACTTTTTTTTTTCTATTTTCATGATTAGGTGGTTTTTATTTTTAATTATTTATTTTTTCCCAAACATAATAAACAGCTTTCTCCTTCCTGACCTTAGATTTTCACAAGTGACTCCAAGGACATTTTCATCTCTCAGCGGTCCCTTCTTTGAGCAGACCGAATGGCACAGTCCCATCCTCCCTGCGAAGAACTTTCCATCCCTCTGCCTGGCAAGTAGATACAGAGCAGTCAGTAATGACGCATCACAAACGTAACCTTTCCTACTAAGATTATAGTAACCTCGCTCCCATTACCGTTCAGATTTAGGTTATACAGTACACTGCCATTAACTCAGCATTTACTACGTGGTCAAGTTCAAAGACAGTTACAGCCCGGGGTAGCCAGTGTTGTAACACAGAGGGCATTGCCCTTCGGTCAGTAATCTCAGGGATTATGTAAAGTAAGATAGCCTGACAACTCTGAAACGGAGTTAATCAATCAAATATGACAGTACGCTGGCTCCTTTTAAATTAGCTACTCGGACAAAAATAACCACAGCCTTAATTTGTGCTTACCTTTTTCTTTCTGTTCTTCCACTCTTACCTCCATCCCTGAAGGAAGTGGGACAACATCTCCACAGCTTAGGTTGCCAACAAAAAAATCACACAAGTTTTGCATCTATGTTTTTTTGTTAACTTTATTTACTTTGAGAGAGAGAAGGGGGGAGGGAGGAGGAAGAGCAAAGAGAGAAAGAGAAAGAGAATTCCAAGCAGGCTCTGTGTTGCCAGCACAAAACCCGAAGCAAGGCTTGAACTCAAGAAACGTGAGAACGTGACCTGAGCTGAAATCAAGAGTCAGACGCTTAGCCAATTGAGCCACCCCTATGCCTCATATGTTTTTAACCTTTAAATCTTGAGCACATGTATAGAAACACCTATAAATATTCTGCCACACTCTGCATATGAAGAAGCATGTTTTCCAGGGTACTTAACCTGATTTTATTTTGCTTTATTTTTTGACATTCCTCCAATTGTTTAGATAGCTTATTGAAGGCTTAATGCCATACAAGGAGGAATCAATGGCGAATGCATTATGCCGTTAACCAGAACTGCCTGATTTCTATGTATGTAAAGAGAAATGCTGTTGTATGAAATTATTTGAAAACATGTGTCCCTACCTCTGTAACAGGTAGACAATGTAGAAGAAACAGTGTCCTGGAAAATCACTTTGAATATCATCTTAGAAGTGCAAAAAAAAAAAAAAAATGCACAAAGTAAGGGCGTCATAAAAAAAATTAGATGTTATATAAAAGTGCTTTTATTTATGTTCGCTGTTTTGGTCTTTATGAATATTCATGCCTACATTCTTTTGAAACATTATATTTATTTAATTTGAAAGACCAGTGCTTCAGATGAGAAAAACTCATGCAGGGAAAATGAGGGAACTATTCATCTAAAAACAAATACTGTTTGGGGACTCCAGTTTGCACTTGTGAGTCAATAGCTACATAAATCAACATTTAGTGTAGGAGTATGTTTATACAATGGGCTCTTAATACAAAAAGACCCACCAAATTCGACATGCCTTTGTCTGCTTTCTGTTCCTCTCATTTTCAAAAAGGAAAATCTCAGAAGGAAGAATGCATCCCCTTGAGCTGTAAAAATGAATTATTTTAGTGTCTGTGTTGGCTCCGTGGGGCTTTCAATTCTTGGATTACGCAACTTCCTGCCACAAGACTGTGCCCCAGCTCCCCAGCAAGATGGCCACCCCAATCCCTCATGTTCTCATGTTCCACTGAACCAAGAGCCCTGTCCCTTTTGTATGGGGCCCCCTGGCTTGCACAGGATGTGGTCTTTCTCAGCATTACTTTAAAACCTCAGGATTATTATGTCGTGAGCCTGTGGCACTCACACTTTTATGATATGTACCATGCTATGGAAAGAAACATGATCCCCTCACCTTGGTCCCGCAAACGGGGAGCAAACCACCCATCTTCACAGGCTTGTACCCCTTTAAGGTCACCGCAAAGATAACAAAGTCTTGTACATATAATATTTCTTTTTAAAAAATTTTTAAATCTTTATGTATTTTGAGAGAGAGAGACAGAGTGCGAGTAAAGGAGGAGGGCAGAGAGAGAGACAGAATCCGAAATAGTCTCCAGACTCTGTCAGCACGGAGCCCGACATGGGGCTCAAATTCACGGACCGTAAGATCATGACCTGAGGTGAAGTGAGACACTTAACTGACTGAGCCACCCAGAAGCCTCTGACAATATGTATTTCTAAAGTGATAAGTCTACTATCAGACCCTAAATATTAATAAGTACATGTAAATTCCCAACCACATAGGCAGTGTGGTCCAGAGAGCAGCGTTCAGAAGACAAAACCAGGGATGTGCACACTCGGTGTGTTCATGGTTCTCTCCCTTTGAAAACGCCTGCATGAAAACAGATGCAACAGGTTTTAATTAAGAGATACTTAATTGTAGGTTCTGTACAATTTCCTATTTGAGCTTTGTGTGTGGGTCCATTTTCGTTGTCTTTTTCTGTTTCTGCTGTGTCTTCTGTGACTTCAGCTCTGTTGCCCAATGACTGGGTTCCTTGGCCTAACAGGTGCCCCTAGACACACACCCACCATGCTTGGGGCACCATGAAGAAGCACAGTTAGGTGAAGGCCACGGAGTCAGAATGCCAAGGCCAAAACTGCCTCCAGAAATCTACCGGATGTTGCTCGCAAGCCCAGAAGCCAAGGGAATGGAGCCAGATGAGCCCATGACAGCACATCTACATCAAGGGCACAGCCCCAACTTCGGCTAAAGTTGCCTTCCAGTGTTTTCTCATGGTTTACAAATGCCCTTGAAGGGCACACATGGAGAAAGTCAATGTGTATCCACGCTATTCTCCTAAAATACCTGTAGTTGTCCTCATGCTGTTCTTGCTACTTGAGATACCATCACTGCCTTTTCCTAAACAGGTTCAATTTACTACTGAGCTTCAAGGTTTGTCTTTATTCCACTGCTAGACTGGGCTTCTCGGGGCTGGACCCGTGCTTCCCCTTCACCTTCATGTTGATAATCATCAAAGAGCCCACATGACTCGTGAGGGTCCTATGAGGCAGAGCTGTTTAAGGGAGAAGGAAAATGAGGTCATGGAGACGGGCAGTCTCTTGCCAGGGTCCCGTCATGTGGGGTGACACCCTGGGAGGCTGGCACCACAGCCTGCACTTCCACACTCACCCCGCTGGCCTCTGAGCTCAGCCCCGAACCTCCATGTGGTCACAAAATTGATGGGACTTGAGCAGTAAGCCCGTCTTATTTCAAAGTTCACATGTACTGGGGCGCCTGGCAGTTGGTAGAGCATGGACTCTTGATCTCAGGGTTGTGATTCATAAAAATTATCTTTTAATTTCTTAACATAGAGATTATTTAAAATCCTTAAAGTTCACATGTATTAGCAACCATGAAGATTAAAAGAGGTGTATGTATGCAAACCACTGGTTTGCCTACTGATTATTTATTAACTTATGCATGCATATTTTTCGATACATTTCAATTACTATTTTGCACGTAATTTTTAAATTTTTATTATTGTAGTATAATTGACTGACGTATAATGGGTTTTTTTTAATTTTGTTTTAAGTTTATTTACTTTGAGACACAGCGAGCAGGAGAGGGGCAGAAGGAGAGAGAGAGAAACGCAAGCAGGCTCCTTACTGTCAGTGCAGAACCAGAGGCAGGGCTCAAACTCAGGAACACTGAGATCATATCCTGAGCTGAAACCAAGAGTCAGATGCTCAACTGACTGAGTCCCCCAGACGCCCCTTGACATACAATGTTCTATCAGTGTCAGGTGTACGACATGTTGAATCAACAATTCCATACACCACTCAGGTAAGTGTGGCTACCATGTGTCCCCAGTGTTATTACAGTATTGCTGACTGTATTCCTGATGGTGTACTTTGCATCTCTGTGACTTATTTTTGTAGCTGGATGTCTGTGCCTCCTAATCCCCTTCCCCTATGTCATGCCCCCTCCATACCCAACCCCTCTCTAGCAACCACCGGCTTGGAGTTTGTCTTGTTTGGATTTCACATCTGAGTGAAATCACGCAGTCTTTGTCTCTCTCTGTCACACTTACTGCACTTAGCACACTGCCCCCAAGACCCACCCATGTGGTTGTAACTAAGTGTTGTATCCACAACTAACTGCACACTTCTCAGACCCTTTTAAAATCTCAGGAGGAGAACTTTAAGAACAAGGAAAGCACCTATGACAATGTCATGAACCCAGGGGAAATCCAAACACAAATACTCTGGGAAAAGAAGGGAACCAATGAGATCAGTTGACATTTTAATTGCTCACTCATTAAGCAGTACTGACCAAGCACCTACTGTGTGTCTGGCTTTGTGCTCCACAAGGAGTGTAGCAGAGAGCAAAGGGAATGGAGTCCGGCTCCAAAGGACCCAGATAAACTGGCTGCCATGACCGGCAGGGACAGGTACTTATAGATGATACTCAGGGAGTGGCACGGAAGCCCAGAAAAAGGAAGGCTTTAATCCTGGAGAAGAATCTTCCAGGGGGAGGGGACATGAGGCCAAAGCCGGGATGTGCCACACATGATTGACGTAAAATGATTCGGCTTACCGACTTACAAGTACACTGTATCATTTGGATGGTGTCAAGCATGAAATATATTACCACTTATTGGTGAAAGCCAGTGGAGAATCAGGCTCATTTACTCTTTTACTTCAAAGCTTCTAAGAAGCTGCTAGAAACATGAATGGGTGAATCACAGAGCTTCTCTATAAGCAAATTCTCTATAATGGGTGAAGAGGAGCTGTAAAACCATGAATCCTTAGACACGAGCACTCCGCTCAACAGTCTCTAATGAGTTTCTACGTGAATGGCCTCCAAACTCAGTTTCCTGCATCTTTAGCCTCTTCCAGTTGATTTCTGAGAACCGCATCAGCCCTGGAGGCCGAAGGATCAGGTTGGAGTCAGAAGGGGAGACAGTGATGCCGGGGAGGCTGCCCCGAAGCCTGCGTCCAGGCCAGGCAGCTGTGGGAACTCCAGGTCACCGAGGTGGGAAAGGCAGCGTGAGGCAGTGGGTCCATTTTTCCTCTCTGTCCTGAGGGGAGGGTTGACAAGAATGTCCTGGGCAGGGGCTTCTGCCAGCCTCACCCCTGGGGCTCTGGTGGGAATTAATTGGGGGGTTGCCACAAAGTGCACTGCGTAGTGTGATCAGGTAGAAGGAGAGCAGTTCACTTCCAATGAGCTGTGGGCAGTCCTGAGCATGGGTGACAGTTTTGGGATTTCTTCTAATTATTATTGCTGGCTATCAAGAAATATAGATTTAACTTCTGTTCTGTGATCACATGTACACCAGGAACCAGAAAGGGGCTTCTCATTCCTCCACCAGCCTGGTCCCATATCCAGGGAAAAGTTACAAGTGCGGCTATGCCTGGCTTCTCCTGGGTGCATCCACCATGTTGAAGCAGTGTCCCACCATTGAGGGATGCCCCCCCCAATGTAGGAAGGGACTCTCTGGGTACAGCTATCATGAGGCATGAAGTCCAAATGTTACAACATTATGACTGACGCCCCATGCCTCTCCCCTGCTCTGGGCATCTTCAAGCCAGAGGACCAATCCTGAGAGCTAGGGGTACAATCCAAGACTACTGTTGAGATTGGACCCATTCTACTTTGGGCCCACTTTCACCCTTGCTTGGCCTAGAAGTCTAGACCCCGCAAGGCCCACAGTCTCTTGGATGGCACCACTTTGTTTTTCTTTTGGAAGAGAATATCAAGTTGTTTTGTTCCTGGATGAAAGGGAAACAGACCGCATCGCCTCTGGGTGAGGGGGTGTAAACATCTGCTCGGGTATCACCATCATCCCTCAAAGTCTCTCACCAGTACTGTGATTCCTAAGAATTTTCTTGAATTTTTATTCTACCTCAAAACTACTCAATTTCTTCTCCAACCATTATCAGATTATTTAAAAACATATAATTTTAGTTCACATTCAAAAAGATCAATGATTCTGGTAAAAAAAAAAAAAAAAGCACTGATATCTTAATGAATTAATTTCTTCCGTTAACTAAGAGCATCACTTTATAGCTCAGAGTTGCTAATTTTTAGAAAGTGTTCTACGTGCTTAAGTGTTTGCACTGAGTTTCTACCATGTATGTATGGATGGTCAGGACCTCCCAGGAACCAGCCAACTGTGATATCAGCATGTGAATTCCTTTCTTCACATGGAAGCCAACACAAGCACGGAACACAACATCACATCAAGATCCTGAGCAAGAAGTCCCATGAGGGAAGAAAATGGAGATGCTAAACTTTAAAAACAAATATTTTATTTCAAATGGAGCTATGACTTGTGAAACCAAAAATTTATAAAAAGACGTTGAAAGTTTTATGCAAAAACATTATGAAAGTAAAATTCCTTAAAAGTAAATTTCTTAAATTTTATCATGTCAACTGCTAAGTCTCTCAACTTAGACTGCTTACTTTCAAAAAACATGTCTACTTATTAATTAAGCACATGTTGATAATTTTCAAATATACTTCCACCTCAGACCTAGGATCTAGAATTTCTCCAAGGATCCTGGGCTCTTTAAGGAAACCGTACTTATGAATGAGAGACTGAGTATCACCTGTGACTATTAACCCACTTGTCTCTGGTCATTCTCTAGAAGCAAAGCTAGAAAATACATATATAAATATACATTATAAAACATGCATTCATGGTGATTCCTCCAATCTGAACCCACTGCCTCATCGACCTTCCTCACTTGACTCAATTCATATGTGTATCTCCCTTCTCCATCAGTAACCCTGGTCCCTAACATACCAATATATTTATTCCTTCCCCCAATACACACTCATACTGGTATCTTTAGAATCATTATATCAATACAACTGCCAAGAAACAAGCCAATTATGGTCCAGGATGGATTTCTGGTTTTTCTGTTCTTACAAATTTTCTGTAAAGATTGTTCCTTGTATTGGGGCACCTGGGAGGCTCAGTCGGTTAAGCAGCTGACCTCACTTCAGGTCATGGTTCGTGAGTTGGAGCCCTGTGTTGGGCTCTCCGTCATCAGTACAGAGCCCACTTTGGATCCTCAGTCCCTCACCTCTGTGCCCCTCCTCCCCTGCTCACACCCTCTTGCTCACAAAAATAAATATTAAAATAAGTTACTTCTGTTAATTTGCCTTTCTGTGTTGTTATCAACATGATATGTCCTTAGGTTAATTTCAGGGTTTGATATTTTTCTGCCTTTCCAATTTAAGTTTACTTTTGAATATGTACTTTCAGGAACAATATTCAAGACAACTAATAAAGGAACACCCAGGGAATTTTCATTAAGGAACCCACTTCAGACAAAGATAAATTCTCTATTATAGGGGGGCCGAAGTTAGAACTCTAAGATCTACTTCACTGATTATTTGGTTTGGATATTATTTTATTTTTTTACGGTTTATTTGTTTTTCGATTGAGAGAGGTGGGGGCAGAAAGAGAGGGAGACAAGACGAAGCAGGCTCTGGGCTGTCAGCACAGAGCGCAACGCTGGGCTGGATCTCATGAATCATGAGATCGTGACCTGAGCTGAAGTGGGACGCTCAATGCACTGAGCCACCCAGACGCCTCTGGTTTGATCTTATTTTAAGTCTGTTTGTATATGTCCTCTTCATGAATGACAGTTTTTTAGAAATGTTTTCTAAGTTTGCTTATTACTGAGAGACAGAGAAAGAGCATCGGCAGGGGAGGGGCAGAGAGAGGGGGAGACACATCAGCACAGAGCCTGACGCAGGGCTCGAACTCCCAAACTGCAAGATCATGACCTGAGCCAAAGTCGGACACCACCAACTGAGCACCCCCAGGCGCCCCGTGAATGACCACTTTTGCTTCCTACAGATGATTCTTTTGTTATCCAACCTGGTCTCTTATGTTAGCATCGCCTGCGTTTTCACTCTTTGCCACTAGCTACTGTTACCCTTGCCTCCTCCCCTTTGTAAAAATGTTAATCATATATATTTTTAGGACAGTTTTATATTTACAGAAAAACTCCAGAGAGAGTACAGAGTTCCCATATAGCTCACAGCCAGTTTCTCCTAATTAGCATCTTACAATAGATGGGTAAGCATCCGTTACACTTAACAGACCAATATTCGTATAATATTGTTAACCAAAACCCAGAGTTCACTCAAATTGTCTTAGTTTTCACCTGGTGTTCCCTTTCTGTTCCAGGATCCCATCCATCCAGGTACCACATTACATGCCTATGTCCCCTTTCGGGGGCAGTTACTCAGACTTTTTCCTGTTTTTAATGATCCTGACGGTTCTGAAGACTACTAATATGGCATTTTAGACTATTGCTTGGCTAAAACTTGTCTGGCGTTTTCTCATGATTTTGCTGGGATTCTGTGTGTTGGGAAGGAGACCACATGGAAAGATGAACTGTCTTTCCCATTGCATCATGTCATGGGCAGGTGCCATCCCCACGGCTTATCGGTTGATGCTGATCCTGATCACTTGGTCAAGGTCACGTCTATCAGGTGTCTCCACTGCAAAACTACTCTCCTCCCCAACCTCCCTACACTGCCCTCTGGCAAGAAGTTACTTAGGGTGGCTAACACCTGAAGTGTGGGGAGTATGCCCTTCTTCCTTGAAAGCAGAATATTTCCATAAATGGTGTGAAATTCATCTGCATGGGAGATGGGACTATTCTTCCCCATTTATTTATGCATTAAATCGTTTATTTATAGGAGTGTGATTTATGAATATGTATTTTATATTGCAGATGATAAGCCAGTACTACTTTTATATATTTTGGTGTTCAAATTGTTCCAGCTTGGAGAAATGGTTGATGCTAGCATTGGGGCAGGAAATATACACCATAAAGATAAGCTTTGAACCTCTTCATAGAGCAAGTAAGCATAACAAGGACAACAATATCCCACAGTGACAGGGACACAGCAGGAGACAGAAACAGAGCTCTCACCCTTCAGCCTTCTGAACTGTCAAAGTGTTTCTCTTGTAAAAAGCATGGAGTTGTGTTTTATTTTGTGAGACAATGTTTTTTCAAAAATGTAAGTGGTTAAGCCCATTTGTATTCAATGACATGACTGCTGGGTTATAACGTAGTCAAATGGTTTACGTTAATCTTACTGTGTAGATTATATTTACTGGAGCTCTCTATTTATATGGACATTTTTCTGCACTTTTTCATTATATTTCTTTGTATTACAAAGGTTTGTATTTTTGTTTAAGTGCTAGCTTCTACACAAACACAGACACACCCACACCAACACACACACACACACACACACACACAGTGCCCTAGTCCTTCTTTTCCTTAATGGGTTAGGTGTTATTTGCTTTGTCAGCAATAAATTATGTCCCTTGACTCTCACTTATTAACCTAAGCAACAATCAAGGATTCGTTTTATTTTCCCTCTTTTCTCTTTCTTCCCCATTGTGAAGAAAGAGACATTAAAGAGTGACATCCACACAAGAGTGCAAAGTCCCTAATCACACAGCATAAGGGATTTCACAAAGCAGACAATGTTATACAATCAGAACTCAAAATAAGAAACCGTATTTCAGGCACCCTGGAAATCTGTGCTTATGTCTCCCCTCTCCCGCCCAGCAACTGCATCCACAAAAGTAACCACGACCCTGACTCCAAATGCCATAGTTTAATTTTGGCTCCTTTTAATCTGCTATGAATGGACTCCTAAGGCATATACACTTTTATATTTGGCTTTTCCAATCAACACCACAGTGGTAGGATACGTTCATACTGTTGACTGATCACTGCACTTCCAGAATTCTCCTTGTTGTCTTGCAGGTGGATCACTGTGTAAATTTACAACTGGCTAATCCTCCTCCTCCTAGTGGACATGAGGGTCGTTTCCTTCCAGTTTTAGGCTATTACCACCAAGGGCTGTTACAATCATTCTTCTGCGTATCTTTTGATGAATATGTTTATGTGTTTTCTAAAATGAACTAAGGGGAACGCTGAGTAGTGAGTTATGCATGTGCTGAACTGTAACAGACCCTCACTTGCTGTTTTCCAAGCAGCAGAACCAAGTTACACCAGCAGAAGGGGTGTGTGAGCCTTTCATGTGCTCACTATCCATCCCGCTTTTAAGATGTATGGTGTCTTTTACAATATAGATGTAAAGATCACATTTACATATACTGCTGTCTCCTATTTGTCTTCACTTTCAGGTTACTCCTAGTTCTACAGAGTCTCCATAAAGTTTGGAAACAGATGATGTTGTCTTTACTATTTTTTTTTAAATGGTTTATTTATTTTTGAGAGATAGAGAGAGAGACAGCGTGAGCAGGCAGGGTCAGAGAGAGAGGGAGACACAGACTCTGAAACAGGCTCCAGGCTCTGAGCTGTCAGCACAGAGCCCGACGCGGGGCTCGAACCCACGAACAGTGAGATCATGACCTGAGCTGAAGTCGGACACTCAACTGGCTGAGCCACCCAGGCGCCTCTATTGTTGTTTGATAGAAAGCAGATGTCCTAGCAAACACTTATGTGTTCACCTGTGCTTCCGGAGTTCACGGCTATCCTGCAAAATTCAACATCCTCAGTATGTATCATCAGCCCTGTGGCCTATGTGCCCCAGTCACCTTTTCCTAAATAATAAATCTTGTCCTTTAACACACTGTAGTCTATGGACTGGCAACTAGTCCGATATAAAATAAGAAACTGTGCCAGAATTAAATTATTTCTGTAAGGACCCTGTTTTGTTCAGCCAAACTTGTTTTGTTGTTTTGTAAGCATGATTTGTTCACACAAGCAAACAGGGTGTTGGTTTCCTTTCTGGAATGGCTCCTTACCTCATCATGAAACAACACACAGAGGAGTACTGCTCTAGAAGATCCCTCAGGAAGGATTCATGAGTACAGGATTATTTGGGCTTTTGATGCTTGAAAGACAGTTTGGCTGGGTACCAAACTACAAGCTCATATAAAATACATCCTTGAGTTTCATAAATTATTGCTCCATTGAAGTCTTGATTGGTATGTCAACCTAGAGAATTCTGGTGTCAATCCAATTTTCTTTTCTATAAGTGACAAATATGTTTGCACCAAAACCCTGAGGGTGTGTTCTGATCTTTAAAACCTAGTAGATATCTCAGAAACATAGTGGCATTGACCAATTTAGGTCAATTTTCTCAGGTCCATGGTGGGCCCTCTAATGTCTAGATTCAGGGCTCAATCAACTTCCCCAAAATTCTTGATTATAGTTTTTAAATATTGGGTCTATGTCATCACATTGCTTATGTCTTCAGGGATTGCAGTTATATGCATGTTTAAACTTTTCTGCCTACATTTTATGCCTAGCCTTTGTCTCTAATCCTTTTTATTCTTCATTTCATCTTGGTTCTCTTGGCTAATGCCCATCCTCAATTCCTTTATTATATTTTCATTACATCTATTCTGCCCTTTAAGCCTTTGTCCTTTTCTTCAAATACTTTTTTTCTGGGATAAGTCAATTCTCATTTTGTATCTCTCTGTTATAACCCATTTTTGTTCTGAGTTTTTGAATTTCTCATTTGAAGATTTTAAAATTATCTGAAAATGTTGAAGAATATGAATTAGCTTGAAGTGAAGTGTTACATTTTTGCCTTTTTTTGTTTTGTGGTTTGTTTGGGGGGGGTCCTCCATTCTCATTTTCTGACTTGAGAAGCTTTGTATAGATGTTGCTCATTAGAAACACTTTTTTAAAACTCCTGGGCAAATAATACTCCACATGTCTGTAGGCAGGAATGAAGGGTATCTTTTTATTTTCATATAATATAATACACTTCCTTTGATCAATGGCTCCTTAGGAGGGAAGAGAGTGGGTTCTGATTTTTTTAAACTCATAAAGTATTTTATTTTTTATAGCTCTATTGAGATATAATTGCCATAAAACACTGTGTAATTTTAAGATGTACAACATGTTAACTTGATATACTTTATATTACAAAATGACAGCCACCATCAGCTAATACCTCCAACCTTTGTACACTGTTGGTGGGGATGTAAACTGGTGCAGCCACTATGGAAAACAGAATGACGGTTCCTCAAAAAAATTAAAAACAGAAGTACTCCATGATACAGCAAGCCCACTTCTGGGTATATAAGCAAAAGAAATGAAAACAGGATTTTGAAACGATATCTGCACTTCTGCGTTCTTTGTAATATTATTCACTATAGCCAAGATATGGAAACAACCTAAGTGTTTATCGATAGATTATCAACAGTGCAACAGTGTGTGTGTGTAAATGTGTATGTGTGTGTATATATATATATGTATATAATGAAATATTTGTCAGCCATGAAAAACAAGTAAATCCTTCCATTTGCAACAACTTGAGGGCATAATGTTAAAGAAATAAGTCATATTATGAGACACATATGACATATAAGGCAGATACAATATGATCTCACTTTTCTAGAGAAGCTTAAAAAAAAGCCAAACCCATAGACACAGAGACCGGAATGGTGGTAACCAGAGGGTGGGGGGGTGGTGAAGGGGCAAGGGGGGATGGGATAGGGAGATGGTAGTCAAAGGGTAGAGTCTTACAGTTATAAGAGGAATAAGATCTGGGGATATGATGTACTACAAGGTGACTACAGTCAATGCTACATCATATTACATACTCGGAAGTTGCTAAGAGAATAGATCTTAAGTGTTCTCACCACCAGAATGAAAGGGTTCTGATTTCTCATTCCCTGGTTTCTGTAGGACTTTAGTTTCTACTTTCATTCTTTTACCTCCATCACTTTGCATCCAAGGAATACCCTATCCCTCTCCTCATAAAAGCCACCCCTGCTCCTATGAACGTTCAAATTGTCTCTTTAAATTCTCCACAAGTCAATGTTTTGATTCCTCAAGGTTCAAACCAGGTATGAGAGTGTGTTTCTCTCTCTGAGGAGGATTATATGTATCTCTTCCACCCCCATCCCTGGGCTGCCACCAACCTCTCTTGGCTCTGCTGGCAGGTGGTATATGCAAGTCCCATCAAACAAATTACATAGGCATTTGTGAATTTTGTTTATAGGACAAACCTCTGCTTCTGGGATACGTAATAGATGGTTTCATTTGCTCTCCTTATTGATGAGAATATTATGGAGGGACATGTGGAAAAATTTAGATCATGTGGCCACCTAAATGAGAAGACTGACACCAGAAATTGTAATTTCCTGTTTTTATCCCCAAATGATTAGCTAACACTTTTTCTGAAGGCTCAATTCATTTCCCACTGATGTGAAATGACACATATATACTTGTGACTATTTCTGTTCTATCCATCTGTCTATTTTTATTCCAGCAGCCTAATCTTTTAATTATTATAACTTTCACACATTCCAGCACCACAAAAATTCAAGTAACCATCTCCGGATTTTCTTTATATAACTTCCCTGGTTATTCTTGTTTGTATATGGAAGACCATATTAATTATTTATTAAGTGTATTTATTTATTTTGAGAGAGAGAGAGAGAACATGAGCAGGGGAAGGGCAGAGAGACTGAATCCCAAGCAGGCTCCCCACTGTCAGCCCAGAGCCTGACACAGAGCTTGAACTCACAAACTGCAAGATCATGATCTGAGCGGAAATCAGGAGTCAGCCGCTTCGCCAACTGAGCCCCCCAGGTGCCCCAAAGGCCATATTAAAATTATGACACATCATTAATTTCTCCACACTTTATTTGTGCATTTGGGGTGAGGTTAAAGATCAGGGACACTTGACATTTTTTTTTCTTTCAGAATACTGAATCTTCTTATGTGAGAATATGCTACCTCTTGGCAAATTACTATCTTATGATACTCCTTCAAATTTTATAGTCTTCTTTCAAGAGATTTCTCCTTATGCTTATCCCTAGGCATACTATTATTAATGTGTTAATATAATATATTCCTAGATATATGAGTGTTAATGTAAATAGTGTTATTGTCCCATTATATTTGCTGATTTTGTTTTTACTTGTATATTAGAAAGCACTCAAGCTTTACATATGCACTTATAACTCTCTAATGGAGTCGCTCCATTAATGCTACTGGTTTTCAACTGTGTCTCTTTGGCTTCTCAGAAAGTGATAATAAAAATGAGTAACATTTACTGAGTGCTTACTCTTTGCCAACAACTGTAAAACAGGCACCTTCCACACACGATCCAATTTATGTTAACAACAAATCTGTGAAGCACGTGGTACTAATGGTCTTAACTGAGAGATTAAATGATAAAGCGTAGAGAATTTGAGCAACCTGTCCTCAATAAACCACCTATTATATATCGAGGTCAATGTACAAAAACCACAAAGAATGATCACTTTTCTTTATCCTTTCCTATAGGTATGCTTCAATTTTTCCCCTTGTTCAACTAAAGTTTGGTGAGGTACAATGTTACCCCACACAACTGACAACATAAATCCTTCTTTGTTGTTCATTTTAATGGGCAATTCCTGAATGTGATTCCCGTAAGAATTTGGAGGCTTAGCTTCAGGTATTTTTATAAAATATTAAGGGAATTTTCTTTTGATTTTCATTTTACTTAGACTTTCTCCCCCTAAGGACTGGAATTGAGTTGTTTTTAAACATATATCAAAAATTTTCTTGTGGATGGATTAAAATATAGTAAACAATATTATTAGATTTTCTAATGTCAAACCTTCCTTACATTTGAAAGAAAGAAAGAAAAAGAGAAAGAAAAAAAGAAAGAAAGAACTAAATAGTTGTGCATGGAATATGTAACCTTGGCAAATTCCTTCATCTCTATGGGCCTGTTATGCCCTTTCATGTAAAAAGGGAATATGAATAGTATCAACAGCAAATTGTCATTATGAAAATTATTAATTCATTTACTCAACAAATTTAGTGAGTTTCTGTTGTATGCCAGGCACAGTTCTAGGTTCTGTTATTGTACCAATTAGCAAAATAGAAACAGACATTATCAGCCTACAATCCAGTTAATAAAATAACACAGAACTTAAAATAGTACATGGAAGATAGCACCATCTATGTGTTAACCACTATTATTATTACAATTTTAATATACTATCAGACTAAATTTGCCAGTATTTTTCATAAGATTTTTATCTATAGCCATGAGATATATTTTTTGTAATACTATTTTTGTGTTATTTTCAAGATTAGAATACTAGGATGGTGCCAAAATCATAAAAATGAATTGGAATGACCTTTTTTTCCTATTTTGCAGTATGTTAAACATTACAGAAATCATCCAACCCTAGACCTACAGCCTTGACACTAGAGTCTTCTTAAAAACGTTCTGTTTGTCTGAATTTCTCAAACAATGATCTGATGATTCCTTAATTACACTGAGGAAGTATATATTTTATTCAAACACCATAGATTTCATTTAGATTTTAATATTTTCCGGCAAAGATGGGCACAGCATACTACTCTGAATTTCCTAATATTTGCATATTGGTGAGCTGTGAAAGGCGCGTATCAAAGGGGCTTCAGAGAGGACAAGTAGTGAAAATAAAGAGTTTTTCTATCTCCTCCCTCATCACCTCTGATGGGAGTTTTGAAACTGAGGAAATTAAATGAATCATCAGCAAGAGTAATCATATATTACTCACCATTTTTCACAGGCTATCTCATCAGTTCAAGTCAAATTATATTGCTGAAACACAAATGTGGAAAGAAAACCAATTGGACAAAAAGGGTGTGATTATACGGTGTCCACAGCCACTCCTCAATCCTCTATGTGTCTTGATGATCTAGGCGGGGGTTATAGTTGTGTGCTGCCTGCAGGGTTATAAGAGCAACCGATTGAACTATCCATCATCTATCACCTATCATCAACGTATCTACACATCTATCAGTTATCTACTTACCCACCTACCTCATCCATCTACCTCACTGATCAATCAACCTATTTGTCAGTGCATCAGTGTATGAATGCACTGAAAAAGTAACTTCATTTAATGTTTATTATTTTTGAGAGAGAGAGAGCGCAAAGGAGGGGCAGAGAGAGAAGGGGAACAGACGACCCGACGTCTGCTGTCAGCACAGAGCCCAGTGCGGGTCTTGAACTCATGAACCACAAGATCATAACCTGAGCCAAAATCCAAAGCTTAACTGATGGAGCCACCCAGGCGCCCCTGAAAAAGTTATTTTTAAGTTAAATCATCATCTATAGTTTAGTGATTTTATTTCTTTTTTAATTTTTTAAATTTATGTTTATTTTTTATTTATTTTAGAGAGAGAGAAAGCAGGGGAGAGGGACAGAGGGAGAAAGAAGGGGGGGAGGGAGAGAGTGAGAGAGAGGGAGAGAGAGAATATTATGCAGACTTCAGACTCAGCATGGAGCCTGGCATGGGTCTCAATCTCATGACCCTGAGATCATGACCTGAGTTGAAATTAAGAGTCCAATGCTTATAATTGACTGAGCCACCCAGGCGCCACTATTTCTTCCTCTATAAAGCATGTTCTTTTGCATTTTATTTCCACTCAGAATCAAACATTTAATGAAAAATCATAAAAGTCTAGTGAGACAGGGGTCCCTTCCCTGCTTGCACTCTCTCAAAAATAAATTTTAAAAAAAATTAGAAAAAAAAGTCTAGTAAGACAGCCTTGATAGTTCTATTATTTTAGTATTTCAAACACCCCATCTGTGCTTTACCCTTGGATTCTGTCTTTGGGCGATAAGAGGGCTTCACTGTCTTCACAGCCGGCATCCTCCATGGGCTGCCCCACAGAGAATGAACACACCTTTCGGGATTTGGAGGGAAAACTGTTCCGATAAACTCAGTCATCTCTTATGCAATTTCTCTATTTGTTCTGAAATGAATGAAAGCTTCTCAGTGACTGGCTAAAATAATTCACTGAAACAGCCTCCTAGTCTATTCCTAAGAAGAAGAAATAATAACTATTTCGTGAGCTATTTTTAAATAAGAATGTCAAAATCTTCAGATTCCAGAAATATTTAGAAGGTACAGTAGGACTTTCCCAGGTTTACATAAAATGGGACTCACTGTACTCAAAACAAACTACTACTTAAGAACCTTTTTATTGCCCACAGACATTATCCTACTCAGGACTTTTTTTTAAAATCATAAATATATTCAGCTTAAGCTCTTTCACTCAAAAATAACTATCCTCTTTTGTCAATGTATTTAGTTAAACTCCTGGGAACAAGACAGAATTTCAGGTACTAAAGGCTGTGTCAGTACTAATTTCCAAAAATAATTAACTTACCCTATCTGAAGAGTTCATGGAAATACACTAGATTCTTCCAAACTACAGAATGTGAGCTTCTGGGCACATAATCAACAAGAGGTAGGCATTCTCACAAAGTCAATGTGACTCCTTTTAACCAGAGCGTATTTGTCTAACAGGATACAGGTGCGATGCCAGGGCATCTGGGACTCACGCACATGTGTATGTGCCTAATTATAGCTCAGAGACTAGACCGGAGTAAAAATGTCTGCCCAAAAAATAAAGCATAGGTTTGCCTGAGTTTTGTTTGGGGGCAGGAAGGTTTATATATTTGAAGGAGCAGGAAGGTTTGAGTGAGAAACAGTACAAGAGAAATGACAGCAGAGAAACCGCTAGACGTTTCCCCAAAGGGAGTGCAGGCGAGCCTCAGGTAGAATGGGAGTGATTAATGGCACAGTGTGTTTGGAGGAAGGCTCAGCTCATGAACATCAACAAGACGGCCTGGGGTCCAGCGTCCTCCCTGAAAAGCATGGTTTGGAAGGACAGAGTCCGCATGTCCATCCATTATCGTCTCTCACTGCCTAAATCTAGACAAAGCTACCAACACAACTAATCGAAATGAAGTCTGTTGCTTTCTTTGTGTTGTTCTCAACACAGTGTTGAGTTCTGTTACTTGATGCCTTGGTAGCTTTCCAGTAAGTCCCACTTCGCTGGAAACATATAAAAGTGCTTCCCATGTGCTTACTGTGACTTGACAATGGAGCCTCGCAGCATCTCTGTGCTCAGGGCATTCCTAAAATGAAATTGAGATTGTCCGCCCCACCTGTACCTTCTGAGCCTACACCATCTGCCAGGCCTGGAGGAGTCCTTGGTCATGGGATCCAGGCCTTGCTCCGCAGCTGGGTTATCGACGGTGACATCTGAGCCTGAGTGAGAGGCACCGGTCTCGGTTTTGAACAGCAGGAAAAACACTACGAGAAGGCCCACATCACAGAGGGGTGGACAGAGGGGTGGGAGGTGTGAGGACAGAGAGCACTTGGGGATTCATACGCCTGGATGAGGGGCTCCCAGTAGAAGGGTGACACAGTCCCAAGTGGCTTTAGAAAGAACACCCCGCCCCAGCAAACTGGGCTGGAGGGGCTGAGGGGAAGACAGGTGGAAGCCTGGGTAGTATTTCAGGTGGAGAAATAGAGAGGACCTGAGCTAAGGTAGTCACAGAGAAGAAAGGGACCAGGGTAGAGGCTGGAGGACCTCTGGCCTCCATCTTGAGCAAGCCGGCAGGGTCACCAAAAAAGCTGTGACTCACCAGCCCAGAGAAGAATATCAACTGTCCTGGTTGCTGCACTCGGAACCCAGATGCTCTTTGGGACTGTGGATTCGTGGCCTCGCCTGCAGCTTCACCGCCTGAGCAGAGCCGCCTGCCCAGGGCCGCCCAGGGTCAGCTCATCAGCTCAGTGACTGGCCGTCACTGGTATCAGGCTGGTCCTATCGTCCAGCTTAGGTCGGTGACTCCAGTAGACCACTCCAACCTCCGAGATCCCTGTAGCACGAGCTGGGCCCTCAGTACAGTTCACCCCCCAACAGCCCAACCTGCTTCCTTCCTTCACTCACAGGTGTTAACCTCAGGAGCCACCCCACTAAATCTCCTGCATCCTTGACCTTGACCCCTGGAGCCCCACCTGCAGCAGCATCACCTCCCCTCCAGAGCCCTAGAGAAGCACAGGGCCACCAGGTACAAGCGTAGGAACTGCTCCCCACAGACTTGCTAAATGGGCAGATGAAGAAAATCAAAAAACTTGTGCAGTGATTTCTGTGCTTATACAAAGCACGTTCTACTTTATCCCAAATAGAAATTGATAACCATTAATGAAAAATTAAAAAATGATTAATACAGATGGTTAATTAAAAGTTAGGATGTCAACAGCACCATTAGGGGCTATAGCTTCTTTGTTCTATAAAGCAGTGATTTCAATATGTATTTTAGTCCTAGGTATCAATGGCCTATTTTTAAACTATATGCCAAAATTACTGAAACATTTTTCTGCATAGGATCCAGAAAAAGAAAAATAACCAAATCAATAAAGCACAAATAACATTGAGCTGATTTGCTCCCTTGTGAGATTCACCACACATCGGTTTTATGTAATTACTGTTTTTATTAGTTTCTAGGTCTTCTTACAAAAACAAGAATAAATGGAAGAGAGTAGGTAACGTGATATAAAATACCTTTTCAAATTGGATTATTTCCATAGCCAACACGGATATGTGAGAACACATCCTGAACATTACAGAGTTCTAGTTATTAAAGAGATATAATTTGTTGATAAACTGAGGAGAGCTCTCAGCTGCCCTCTGTCGATCTATATTAAGACGTTTCCCTTTATTTAATTCTGTACTTCTTGGGCTCCCACTTAACATAATTAATCTCATTCTGTGATATTCTCACTGGCCTTCGAGTGACAAAGAAAAATAAAAATAGCACCATCCCTTCCTACAAGTCCATGTCCTCAATTACGTCTATTTCATTTGCAAAGTTTCCATCTCTTATTTGTATCCTATTCAATGGTCCTATCATTTAACGCACGCCTGACTCTGGGTGCACATGACATTACTGATGTGCCTTCTCCGAATTCCTACTGAGGTGACAGATCTGTTCAGGTCAGCCTTTGGAATGGTTACTTGATATGACTTAGGCCACAGAGATTTTAGATACTTAGCCATTTGTCATGCAATGCCATCCCCAAAAGGATGCTTTAAATATATGTGTATATATGTATACATATAATATATATAGACATATACGTATACACACACGCGTGCGCGGATATTGTTCCTGCTGTCTAATCCCAAACTCACTTTAATCACAGCGACTTTACTGAGCAACAATAGGGTCCTATGCTCGCAGCTCCCTACTCACCCCACCCGCACGGTGTGGCTGGGGACAGACCAAAGTCAGCTTGCAGTGAGCTGTGAACAGTTACACCTTCCCATTTGAAAATAATTCCATTTAATAACAGAGAAAAGAACTTCTGGAAGATGTAAACAACGGCATTAACAAAACGAAAGGACAGCTCTCACAGAAGCTATTCATATTACATACCTCCTACCAGTTGTAAGGGGAAGAAGCTCCCATCAATTACGTGTATTTTAGTCTGTGAGAACGCCTACTTACTCTCACGGTTATAATGAACCTCCAATCATGTATCAGATTTCCTTCTCTCTCTCCTTCTCTCGGAAGTGATATCCCTTCCCACTAAGAATGACAAATTTTACCACTCCATTCTTCGATGTATTCACCCCTGATTAGATAAAATATCAAGCCTGTCTCCAAAATTCACTCAAAAAACTCCCAAACCAAGGATGGAACGGCCCAGGTCTACCTGGCCATCTCCACGTCTGTCAGCTGCCCATCTTAGGTCACCGGGCAACAGCTCAGGTTTGGTAAGCTGCCCTCAAAGGGTGAACATTACCCTACACTCACTTGGAGAACAAAGAACAAAGGCAACTCAAGAATGTACCACATTTAGGATATTCTGAGTTTGCCCTCCCGGGACTTCCTGGGTATTTACCATCTAAATGTCCCTCTCCCTCTCCAGGTTGGGGACCTAGGGGGTCACAAAGAGGTATGCATACCCGTGTGTGTGTGTGTGTGTGTGTGTGTGTGTACATATATATACTTAGGCTATTACAATATTACTTTAGAATTTTAATTTAAAAATCTTTAACCTTTATAAAAGCACCTGGAGGTGCACACTCTGAATGTCCAGATGACCCCAGAGAAAACATAGCTTGAGCAGTTCACCAGATTTCCCTCAGTCTTACGTGCTCTTCATGAAAAAAGTCAGTTACTTTCACCATAGATGTAAACTTTAATTATAGAATTTCTTTCATAAATAAAAATGCTATATTTTAAGATTTATTATTTCTTATTCACAGTGATAGATATTCACTAAAGAAATCACAGACGATTCAAATGAGGGTAAATCGATGTAAATATCTCCAATACCCATTGGTCACTCCTTTTATTGTATAGATAGTTATCTTTCTATCTTTCTTTCTAAGATATATTAAAGAAGATATATTAAAGAACAGAATTGGGATTCTACTTTAATTTTGTGATGGCCTATCACAATTAGGACATTAAAAAACCATCATTTCATAATTTTACTTAAGTGCCAATATGTAGTTTTGAACCTAGAATTTCCCTATGCCTCTCTGAAGATTATGTGCCACTTTTGCATATTTGCAGATAAGTTTACCAGATGTGGAAGAGATGTGTTAAAGGAGATGCACATGTTAAGACTTAGAGAACAATCCCTTCCAAGGATAAGTAATGACCTACACTCCATGGGCAGCACAGGAGGGTGCCTACTTTGTGTTTGCACTGCTATTCTTTCTGTTTTGCAAATGTCATATCCTTGACATGTTAGTTTGAATGTATTTATTATTGGTGAGACAGCACTTAATTCTTTCGTTTGTATTTGTGCCATGAATTTTACATTCCTGCCTTTGTCGATTCCTCTTTGGGGGTTTTGATCTCTGTTTATTGATGTGAAAAAGCTCTCTATATTTCAAAAACATTAATCTTTTGCCTCTCAGGGAAGTTTCCAGCTGGCTCATTTTTAGAATGGTTTATCATGTGTCTGTGCTTGCTTTTTAGACTTTTAAAAGTTTTGAGGGGCGCCTGGGTGGCTCGGTCAGTTAAGCGTCCAACTCTTGGTCTCAGCTCAGGTCTTATCACAGGGTTGTGAGTTCAAGCCCCACGTTGGGCTCCATACCCAACGTGTGTGTAGCCACATCTACTAAGTTTCAGAGGGAGAAACGGACCCACTGCGTAGAACTGGTAAAAAGCAGGCTGACAACTAATGGCTGGATTTAGCAACATGGAAATTATAGTGACCCTGAGCAGGTGACCTTGAGAAGAACAGTCTCATCCAAATGGGCTGACCCTAGGCCCTGTGCCCTCCTCTGGCTACTCCTACGTGTTCCTGGTCTCATCCACTCTGGAGGAGTGTGGGGTCCAGGGAAAGCTGTGGTCAGGGAGCACAGACAATGAATGCTTTCAAGGAGTGTTGTTATAAATGGAAAGAGAGGGACATGATGATCACCCACGGGAAACAGGGTCAAGAATATTGCTCTTTAAGATGTAAGGAATAGAGCATCAGCAGGCTGATGGAGATCCGGTGGGCTGGGAGATGCCAGGAGGCGGACAGGAGGCAGGAATTCACACCCCTGGACAGCTGGGAGACCCAGAAGCTGGCCAGGAGGAAGTGCTGGCCCAGCGTAAGAGACCTGCTGTCATATTAAAGGCCATGATGGGCAGGAAGGCCCAGGATGGGGTGTAGAGAGGTGGAGCCCTCCAGATTGCTTAGAACCTGCTAGTGAAACAGGAAGTTTTTATCAGCTCAGAGTGACTGTCAGGAGGGAGAGGAGGGAGGGCTTGGAAGAATTCTCTGAGCAGCTACTTCTGGGAAGTGCAATGGAGGGGGTAGGGTCCCAGTCCCTCCCCAGCAGCACTTCATTTATTTATATATTTTTTTAATGTTCATTTATTTTTGAGAGATGGGGACAGAGGCAGAGTGCAAGCCAGGGAGGGGCTGAGAGGGAGAAAGAATCAGAAGCAGGCTCCAGGCTCCGAGGCTGTCAGCTCAGAGCCTGATGCGGGGCTCAAACCCACAAACCGTGAGATCATGACCTGAGCCAAAGTTGGACACTTAACCGACTGAGCCACCCAGATGCCCCTCCAGCCACTCTTGCTTTATTCACAGTACTTCCGGCCTGTGCCTTCTGGAGGTCAATCCTACACTGAAACAATTGCATAATTTTCTTGACAAAGGTCCTGCACAATAAAGGTTGTTAGAGAGTTTATTCCTTTGAAAACTTTGTAGGGGCGCCAGGATGGCTCAGTCGGTTGAGCGTCTGACTGGTTCAGGTCATGATCTCGCGGTTCGCGGGTTTGAGCTCCGCGTCGATCTCTGTGCTGACAGCTCAGAGCCTGGAGCCTGCTTCCCATTCTGTGTCTCCCTCTCTCTCTGCCCCTCCCCTGCTCCTCCTGCCTGCTCGCTTGCACTCTCTCTCTTTCAAAAATAAACATTTTAAAAAAATGAAAACTCTGTAATGTTGTAGAACTTGCAAACTGGATTCTTTCTCCCTAGTACATTTTCTAATTGGACATGTTATTAGATCATACATAAACCTTAAAAGTGGTATATTTATTTTTTAACTGGTCGCTTGGAAGATTTCCAAAGTGTTCTTAACCATCATGTTTTCAGTTCAGTAGCATATTTGTGGACAAAAAGTTGAGGAAATCATAATTGATTTAAAATTATGTCTTGTAAAGTGGAAGAATATTTCATACACGAACAGATGGGTGAAAGTGAATACGGATGCCTTAGAGGAATAGCATTCAACTTCTTAAAACCTGGGTTTTCTCTCTTATGAAAGATAAAATCTGCCCTACCAACATTTTAATGATCAATAGTTCTGTGTAAAACGACTTGTAAGCTGTCCAGTTATATACGAACGGCGACTGCTATTATTAGTTAAGAGCGAGAACACTTCTGAGCAGTCGGGCTTCACAGAATGAAAGAACCCTGAACTGCGTCATGCATGTTGATCAGAACTTCCCAGGGAAAAGACGTAGCAGGAGGCCCCTCATAGGGAGACGGAGAGAAGGAACAATGACGTGTGTCCCTGGTGTTGAAGCAGGAGGTAGTGGGCAGGGTCAGCAGAAGCAACTGAGTCTGAAATACCTGCTGGCTGCTGCCTTCTGGTGCCTTCTGCCTGGCAGCGCCCCATCCTGGGTTGCCTCCCTGGGCTCCACGTACATCAGAACTGCAGTCACGGAGAAAGCATTATAGAACTTCCCTACTGTAAAGGAGCATCCAAATCCCATTATCTTACGTAATGGAAGACCCCATTCCATTTCTCCATGAAATTCACGAAATGAAATGTTTTCAGTCCTCCAAATAATAGTAACTTAAAACAAAATGCAATTGGTCTAAGATGGGATGCATTCCTTCTTGAAAAGCACTGCAGTTGTCAATCACTGAAAAGCTAGAGTATTCTCTGAGGAACTGCATAATTTATACATTCTTCAATCACAGCCTCCAGTAGGTCAGTTTTTTTTTTTTTTTTTTTTTTTTTTTTTACATTTCAAGTCTTATACCCTTTCTAAATCAGAGGGGGAAATACACGTACGGACAGGTTAAGAACCATAATAATCCCCTTAAGTCATGACTCTTCGAACTTCATTTAAAACTAGATTCCTATAGCAATGTACCATCTTAGAAATAAACAAGTTGAATCTTACAGATGGAACAGATTCACTGAAGTGTAGCTAAAATCGTGAACCAAAACGTATGAGCCAATCAAGTGTATGTGAGACAACAGGGTTTATTTATAAATGTTGTCACCCTTTCACGTGTACCCCTCTATGAAAAGGTGTACTTTTGTTCTGAACGTCCTCATGGTGAATCTGGATCCCTAAAAGTGTCAACACAAGGAACATATTCACGGAATAAGTGTATAATATAATAACCTACTTCAGATTCCAAGGATGTTACCAAAAACACATCATAAATTTCATCGTGGTTTTTGCTAAGGTTATTTTTTCCCCCAAATGTTTATTTATTTATTTTGAGAGAGGGAGAGAGAAAGAGAATGAGCGAGGAATGGACAGAGAGAGAGAGAATCCCAAGCAGGCTCCACACTGAAATGGGGTTCGATCTCACAAGCTGTGAGCCAAATCGAGAGTCAGACACTCAACTGACAGAGCCACCCAAGCACCCCTCCACTAAGTTCTAATCATCCAAATCCTGACAATTCTAGATTTTTGAAACATTAGTCTACAAAATAAAATGTAAATATTTGTTTCTGTAAGCTCACATAATCATAAAATCAAGTAGCATCTAACTTACATAAATGACACCTTAAAATATCAAGTTAAAATTGAAAAACATCCGTCCTCTTGAAGCCGACAGCGAGTGTGGTCAAATGTCCTGTGTGCAGTTGTGGTGACAGAAAGCTCAGTGTTTCCCTATAACCCCCAATACATAACATGAAGTCTTCTATCCCGTCGGTTTATTCTAATGTGTCGTCAGTGTAAAATAAGCCTCCTTTTGGAAGGACATGTATTTCAAGCCAGGAATTCCCCCTGTAAAATAACATTATCAGGGTATAGTATGTTCAATAATGCTGTACAAACAGAGGTGCCTTTGTTTGCCTTCGGAGATTAGCCTAACCATAAAATATTAGATGATGAAACAATCAAACCATATCAAATGTTTCCATTTCTTTAAAAACAGTTCAATAAATATTTATTAAGCAACAAAGACGCACTATTCACTTAACAAATATTTGAATGCCTAGTGTGTTCAAACACATTCTGTAATTATTAAAATTATATACATACACACATATAGGCATGAACATATATACATCGGAGTGCACACATAAGAAAACAAAGAGAAGAGTAGCAATATTTTCACATGGATATTCATTTCCTTGATGCCACTCAAATTGCCCATGTTGGCTAATAACCACACTGATATTAGTTATATGTGTGTTTAAGGCTTTCTGCTCTGGGAGAAGAGGATCTTTGTTAATCGTCTTCTCATCAGTCAAGTGGTCTGCGTGAGTCCAACTGCTGAGAACCTGAGCCCACCAAGACGACAGCCCTTCTCAACTGGAGGGGAGAGGCAATCACTGCTCACCGGTTACTACCAGTAGGTTACTGCCTCCCAGGAGGAGAGGGGCAGGTCCTGGGCTCGCCATGCTGATAAAGCCAACATATAAAAAGTTACAGAAACCCCATACCACCACATCACACCGCCTGTACCAGCCAGCATTTTGTATTCATTCATTCAGTCAGTCACGAAATTCCTGCTGGTTATTTTTAATCTCGCATGCGCCTTGTAGGGTAAAAGGCTGAATAAGGCAAACTGAATGCCCTGAAATTAACATCAGGGTCTGTTCACAAAAAGCAACTGCTGCTTGTCCGCCTAATGCATATAATGGACGTAACTAAATTATTTCGGTGATTCGCTGAAATCACTGGAAGATCAATAGGAGATCTAAGAGAAGACCAGTCACACAGTAAAGATGACAGGTTACATCCACATCCAGGTCAGTCAGCTCCACACTGAGACTGGGTTCAGATGTACAGACACTGCCCTGAGTTCTGATCAGGCCTTCAACAAGCTTTAGGCAAAGGCATTTTATCTAAAGCCTCAAAAACTGAACACTGAAGATCAGGTAAGATTAAATTTCTAAAACCTCTATAAACAGAAGTACCTGTGCCTTTATAAACAGCCCATGCTGTCTCTGGCACAAGGCTGACATGCTGGGTCTGAGCAGGGAGTCACTTTCCTGCTTGCAAGGGGACAATCTTGCCATCAAGAGGAGGGTTTTCTGACACCTGCATGGTGTGACCACAGCACGTAGAAGGAGAGCCACAGAAGAGAGCCTCTGTTTCCAGAACACCCCGACTCCACACTGACAATTTAGCAAGCTCAACTTAAACAAATGCATCCTTCCATATACCTATTTCTTTAAAACTGAAAGTTCCAGAATCTACAGCTAATACTCTAGACCATAGCATGAGGGGCTCGCATATGAGAAATTCGGCTGCGTTGAAGGATATCAAGTCACTTTTCAGTTTTCTGAAAAACAATTCAATATCTACTTTTCAGTGTTCTGAAAAACAATTCAACATCCAATGCCTCCTGGCTTCGCCGTCTCCTTTCATGGGGCCTTCTCAGCAAGAAACACAGCCTCTACTGCGAACATATCCTATTGCTTTTAAAACCCATTATCCTTCTAGAGGAAATGGAGATAGAAGTGGGGATAAACTTAAGAACAGGACGGAATGTCAAATGCAGAACATACTTTGCCAGAGAAACTGCGTCTGGAGAAATAATTCGCAGAGCTAAAATTTTGTGGTTTGCACAAAACATTTTTTATGTGTATTTTGATCTTTAGTTTTTTTAATTATTTTTTTAATGTCTATATATCTGAGAGAAGGTGAACATGAGTTGGGGGTGGGGGTGCAGAGAGAGAGGGCAACATAGAATCTGAAGCAGGCTCCAGTCTCCGAGCCATCAGCACAGAGCCCAACGTGGGGCTTGAATTCATGAACCACAAGTACACAACCTGAGCCGAAGTTGGACGCTCAACCGACTGAGCCAACCAGGCGCCTCCAATTTTTTATTTGTTATAATTTCCTGGTCTCATACTGATACTTCAGGTGTATGAGAAAGGAAGACATTGTATCTCTTTTTCCCAAGCTTTATCGAGATACACTTGCCATATGACACTGTATAAGTTTAAGGCGTATGTGCTGGTGCCGTACACTTCTGTAGTGGGCAGTGACTGCTACAATAGTGTTCGCTAACCCCCACAACCTCATGTAGCTACCTCGTCTTTTGTGGGGTGAGAACATATAAGTTTTTTTGGATATAGTCATCTCTATGTTCATTGGGGCAGTATTTACAAAGCCAAAACACAGAATGAGATCCATTCATTCAGCAACTCACCAAGTACACAGTGCTATTAGGTATAATCACCATGCTGTATATTAGCTCTCCAGAATTCATTCATCTCATAACTAGAAGTTTCTGCCATTTGATCAACATCTCCCCATTTCCCCCACCCCCAGCTCCTGGCACCCACCAGGAGCTCTGCTCTGTTTCGGATTTTTTTTAGACTCCACATCTAAGTGAGATCATATGGGATCTTTCTGTGTCTGGCTTCTCTCGTTAGCACAATACCTTCATGATCGAAACATAGTGCCACAAATGGCAGGATTTCCTTGTTACTCCTGACTAAATTACATTCCTATGTGTGTGTGTGTGTATGTTCGCACACGTGCGTGTGTGTATACACCTTTCTTATCCATCCATCCGTAAGTAGACACCTAAAGTTGTTTCCATATCTTTGACAACTGTGGATAACACTGAAATGAGCAGGGGAGGGCAGGAAGCTTTCAAGATTGTGGTTTCGTTTCCTGTGGCTACAGACCCAGAAGTGGGATGGCTGGATTACACGGTATTTGTTTTCAATTTTGGAGGCCACTCCGTGCGTCTTCCATGGTGGCTGTACCAATTCGCATTCCCACCACCAGTGCACAGGGGCTCCCTTTGCCCTGCATCCTCGCCAACGCTTGTGATTTCTTGTCTTTTCGACGAGAGCCTTTCTCACAGGTGTAAGATGACAGGTCTTGGTGGATTTTTTTAAATTGAAGTAGAGTTGACATAGGATGTTATATTAGTTTCAAGTTTGCATTACAGTGATTTGACAAGTGTGCTCCCCACAAATGTAGCTACCGCCTGTGACCAGACACCAGCACTATGGTCCTATCGTGTCTGTGCTATCTCCCCTATGCTGTGCCTTCTGCTCCTGTGACTTATCCATTTCACAGCTAGAAGCCTGCATCTCCCCCGCACCTCTGTCCATTTCACTCATCCTCCCAAACCTCCCCTCCGACAACCATCAGTGTGTTCTCTGTATTTATGGGTCTGTTTTTTTCTGTTCCTTAGATTCATTTTTTTGGCTTAGATTCCACACATAAGTGAAATCAAACGGTATGTGTCATTGTGTTATTTTACTTCATATTCTACCCTCTAGGTTTTGATTTGCATTTTCCTAATGATGAGTGATGCTGAGCATCTTTTCATGTACCTGTTGGCCTTTTCTATGCCCTCTTGGAAAAATGTCTATTCAGTTCCTCTGCTCATGTGTTTGAATGGGATTGTTGGTGGGTTTTGGCCACTGAGGTTCGTGACCTTGTACATCTGGGGTTATCAGTCTCTGATGAGGTTTATAACTGGCAAATATCTTCTACTCTTTTCATACAGCACCAGAGCACATCTGCTCCTCTTTGCTGTTACCAGTGGGTTAGCAAGAGCGAAGACAATGGGGTGCCTGGGTGCCCCAGTCGGGTAAGCATCGGAGTCTTGATTTCAGTTCAAGTCATGATCCCAGGGTCACGGGATCGAGCTCCGTGTCAGGCTCCATGCTGGGTGTGGAGCCTGCTCTGCCCCTCCCTCACTTGTGCACATGCATGCACGTGCACACACACATATACACACAGACTCTCTCAAAAAAAAAAAAAAAGAGTGAAGATAATGAACTTCAAAAATATGTTCTCATAAGACACGTTATTTATACATAGAAGACCTACTGTTAGAAGACTGTATATATATATCAGGAGATACAAGACTTCGAGGGACTCTCCATGTGGCTGTGTCAAGGCTACCTCAGACTTCAGATCTCCAGAACACGACTCCGGGTTCTTCCCACAAACCTGGACCCACCGTGGTCTTGCCCACTTCAAGAGTGCTGGCTCCCACCCTGTTACAAAAGCCTGCAAGTTACCCTCGATTTGCGTCACGTAGAAACATACCCCAACTCTACCGGTCTTCTCTGCCACCACCGCCCACACAGCCACGTCTCTCCTCCAGCCTCTGGGAGGTCCTCACTGCTCTCATCCCTCACTGCCACGTCCGCCCCTCCCCCACACCCCGCCACGGGCGCAGTGGCCTCTGAACAGCACGTCCACCCCTTCCTCCACGCCCCACCACGGGTGCAGTGGCCTCTGAAAAAGGCAAATTGCATTCCTATCCCTCTCAGTGGTGCACACTTTGTTTTCTCTTCCATGTCGACTCTCTGCCCTTGTCCACCATCCCACGTGCCTGAAAGGCTGGTGTTTGAGGAATGGGTGTTTTGGCTTCCTGTTGTGTTTGTCAACTGGAGGCACAGGCAAGAGTGAGGAGAGCGGCCCCCCAGGTCACGGCAGGGCAGCCCCCCTCCAGTAGAAGCCAGGGCTCCCTAGAGACTCTCCTGGACCACCTGTGACCAGGCTCTGGGGTTCCTGGCGCCTTTTTCCCACTTCAGGCTCCGGTGGTAACCGCTCTCGATTGAAGGTCCTTGACCTTCACCCTCCCGGGCTGGCTTCTCTTACAGTTGATATCACTGCTATCTTCTCCGCCTGGGACATTTTCTCCCAAACCCCTGCCCCAACCTGCCCCAACTAAACTCTTAACTAGTCTGGCTTCTCTTCCACCTTTGGATTTTAGCTTCCATTTCTTCTCTTCAAGGAGGTCACCACCCGCTATGCCAGACCCTGCTGTGACCCCTATCATAGCACTCTGTTAAATCATTCATAGCAAGCCTGCCCGTGTTTTCCTTCATTTCATTATTTCTTTATTTTTTTTCCAGATATCGTCTGCCTCCTTCCTGGGTTGTGAGGACCACGGAGAGAGCGAAGTCTGTCCTGGTCATCTGCAGTACCTTCATCGTGGAGCTCTGTGCCCGGCCTGGGCGCACTCAAGGAGGCTTTGCCCAATGGGCGGAGGAATGCGTAACTTCACAGAGTGCAAATGAACACTTTCGGCTTCTGCCTCACATGCAGCAATCCCTCAAGAGCAAGGCGCCCGGCCTATCACTAAGGGAAAGTAGAAACTCGTACGTTTCCTTGAGCTCATCAGGGAGTGGACATCACAGAGCAATGACATCACAGGAGACATGGGTGCCCCTGAAGGGTGGGTGGATGGGAGCCGGCACTGCCCCATGCTGGAGCAGATGGAACACAGGACCGCCACATGAGCAAGCAAGATGTCAGCTAGAACTTTTGGTGAATTGCTAAGGCCGAGTACAGGCTCATACGAGAGGGGAGAACGTGGGGGCTGAGAAATGACGGGGGTGTGCGCCCACTCACAGGGTCTTCCCAGAGGCTTCCCCCAAGCGTCCCTGGAAAGTGTAGGGAGCAAGGTGGGAGGGGGGGAAGCCTCCTTCGATGGTGCGTGGTTAGAAGAGAGAAGGGCCACCACTGTTGAGACGGCAGAAAGGCCCATTCTGACCTTCTCCCTATTGTACAAAGGCCTCCAGCCACTGAGATAAGGCAGCATTCCCCGTCACCCGCAGAGCAGAAGTGAAGAATAAGTAAATTTTTGTAAAGAGTCCTCTATTCTTTGGCGGGGGTGGGGGAGGCCGTGAAAGCATTCCAGATCCAGATCACAAGAACTGTGCTGATCAGGGGGAAGCACAGGACCCTGGACACAGAGCCTGCCTAAGAGGGAGGCAGGCCCAAAACAGCACAGGACTCCTCTCCTCTGATCTCATGATCAGGCTGAGTACTGAGTAATAAGTAATCATACAGTGGGAGGAGTAAGAGTGAAAAGAGACACTCTGCTGGGGTACAGGCCACACAGGAAAGGCCTAAAGCGGAGGGTTGAGCAAGACCATTGGAAAAAAGCCCCCCACCAAATCAGACCACAGCCCGAGGACAAGGTAAAGAATTAAAAGCAGTGGTTCAATGAAGCTGCAAGCAAAACCCAAACCCAGAACAACTCCTGACAAGAGTCAACCCTCCACATCGATGGTCTAGAGGAAGGACAGACCCACCCATTTCTAGGCCTAAGTTGTAACCATCTCCATCACTGCTGTCCAACTTGTAAGCCTAACGTTCAGCCAAAGATTATGGGGCACACGACAGTCCAAGGGAAAACGCATCAACAAGAGACAAAGCAAGCAAAAATCCAGATACACACACGATCCAGAAAAGGAACTGAAAATAGCTACAATTAATGTACTAAACACTGGACAAGAAAGACAACACACATGAACACAGAGGATTTCACTAGTGTGGGAGGCGTCATAAAAAAGAGTAAAGGGGAAAATCCTAGAAATAAAAATATGAAGGCAGAGATGAAGGAGTCATGGGAGAACTCAATGCAGCTTAGGTAGGAGTCAGTGAAACTAGAGACCGGTTGATAGAAATTAACCAAACGTGAACACAGGAAGAGAAAGAGGGGGACTAAATAGGATAGTATGTCTCAGAGCTGTGAAACAAGAGCCAACAGCTACTAACATGCCTATGGTAAGAACCTAAAGGAGAGGAGAGAATAGGACATGAGAAATAATGGTTGAAAATTTTTCCACACTTGAAGCAACATGGATGGACCTTGAGGGTGTTATGCTGAGCGATATAAGTCAGGCAGAGAAGGACAAATACCATATGTTTGCACGTATAGGAGGATTAGGAGGAACTTGACGGAGGACCAAGGGGGAGAAGAAGGGCGGAAATGGTGGGGGAAAGGGAGAGAGGCAAACCATGAGAGACTCTTGAATGCTGACAAAAACTGAGGACTGATGGATGTGGGGGGGAGGGGGGGATGGGCATGGAGGAGGGCACTTTGGGGATGAGCACTGAGTGTTATGTAGAAACTAATTTGACAATAAACTATTTGTAAAAAAAAAAAAAAAAAAAAAAAAAAAAAAAAAAAAAAAAAAAAAAAAAAAAAAAAAAAAAAAAAAAAAAGTCTTATCATCAAATGCTGGAATCTAAAAACAAAGATAAAATCTTACAGGCTTCCCAGGAAAGCGAAAATACATTACAAAGGAAGGAACAAAGAAAAGAATTACAGCCAACTCCTACTTAGAAACTATGTAATACAGAAAACAATGGATTGGCATTTTAAAATGTTGAAAGAAAAAAACCTGTCAAACCAGAATCTATACTTGGAGAAAATTTCTCTAAAAGTGAAGAAGAATTAAAGACACTTTTTTTTTCAAACAAATTAAAATTAGAAGGTTTATTATCCAGAGATCTGCACCACAGAAACTTGGATCTACATAAACAAAGCAAAAATTCTAGAAACCATTAAAATAAAGGTAAATAAAACAAAACATTTTTCCTTTGTTTAAAAAAATCATTTTAAAGTATAATGTCAAGGAAAAAGAGTAGCAATAAACTGAATTTGCAGCTAATAATAAATGAAAGCAAAAGCACAAAAAATGAGAGGGGCCTTAATACATGTGAAGTGGTATAATATTATTTAAAGGTAAAGTGCAATTAAGGACATACACTAAATAACAGGAGGTCTATGGGGTGCCTGGGTGGCTCAGTTAGTTAAGCGACTGACATTGACTCCAGTCATGATCTCATGTCTATGAGTTCGAGCCCTCTGTCAGGCTCTGTGCTGACAGGTTAGAGCCTGGAGCCTGCTTCAGATTCTGTGTGTGTGTCTCTCTCTCAATCTGCCCCTCCACTGCTCACACTCTGTGTGACTCTCTCTCTCAAAAAAAACATTAAAAATATTTAATTATAGGAGGCATAAATAAAATATTGTAGGAGGTATAAATAAAAAATACTCAAGCAAAAAGCAGGCAGATAATGATTTTTAAAGGCAAAAGAACAGATGGACAAATAGAAAACAGCTTGCAAGGTTGTAGTCTTTAATCCGACCTTATCAATAATTATGTAGAAAGTAAGCAGTTAAACACACCAGTTAAAAAAACAGATAGTCATATTGGATAACAAAGTAATAACCAACACTTCTTGGTTTACAAGAAACCCAATTCGAAAACAAAGACACAGACAGACTTAAGGTGAGAAAAATAGAAAAAGAGATACTATGTGAACTCTAACTGGAAAAATCTAGACCAGCTTTATTTTAGCAGACAAAGCATACTTAAGAATAAGGGTATTACCAAGAATAGTGAAGGACATTGCATAATTATAATGGATTAATTCACAAAGAAGGCATAAGAAACCGTACAATGCAGGGGCACATGGGTGGCTCAGTCGGTTGAGCAACTGACTTCAGCTCAGGTCATGATCTCACGGTTGTAAACTTGAGCCTCCCCACCAGGCTCTCCACTCTCAGCGCAGAGCCTGCTTGGGATCCTGTCCCCTCTCTCTCTGCCCCTCCCCCACCAACTCGCACACATGTGCACGTGCTCTCTCTCTCTCTCTCTCAAAAATAAACATTAAAAGAAACTGTCATATGTGTGTGCTAACAACATAGCCTTAAAATATGTGAATCAAAAATGATTTACCTTTATCAAAGCAGATGAACCCAAAAGTCAAGTTCCCTCTTAATAATTAATACAAGTAGAGAGAAAATAAGTAACAAAAACAAGATCTAAGAAAACACCCATCAATTAATGTATTCAATGTTTTATAGGACATTCCATTCATCAAAGGTGGAATATACATTGTTTTCAATAAGTCATGGAGTATCATCACAGTAGAACAGGCTCCAGTCTATAAAACAAACCTCAAAAATTTTAAATGAATCTAAATTATAAAAACGCTACATGGGATGTCAGTGACAAAGATACAGAAGATACAGAAACACATAAAATAATTATGTAACTTGTGAAAATTATCCAGAAGATAAAGGAAGAGAGAAATCTGTCTCTTTCTCTCTCTCTCATGCACATCCTCCCACACAAACTTAAAAAAAAAATTTTAAGTGAACTCTACCCCCCATGTGGGGCTCAAACTCATGACCCTGAGATCAAGAGTGGCAAGTTCTACTGACTGAGCCAGCCAGGCACCCCCACACCATGCTTATTATTCAGAGAATAAATGGCAAATGTCCGAGAACAAAATCACATTTATCTCCTCAAATTACTTTTGGCTCTTGGTAAAGGTAACATGTCAATAAAAGGTTCAGCAACATGTTGAAGATATAATTGTCTGAGAGAAAAACGTTGATTAGTAATTGACTCGATAGCACATTTAGGATGTGTGTATTTTTTTTTTTAAGTTTATTTTTAAGAGACAGAGGGAGCGAGTGGGGGAGGGCCAGAGAGAGAGGGTGACAAAGAATCCCACATAGGCTCTATACTGTCAGCGCAGAGCTCAACAGGGGGCTCAAACTCATAAACCATGGATCATTGACCTGAGCAGAAACAAAAAGCTGTACGCTTAACCGACTGAGCTACCAAGGCGCTCCTAGGACACATGCACTTTAAAGACAGTTGCTCTGAAATGCAACATGAAGTTGCTGTACAACATGGAAGCCAAAACATAGCTAATTATGGTGGATCTCCTTCCAGAGAATCACTTTCTCCTCGATAATATTCTCACAATAAAGCGGAGATGGCCAATTAAAAATAAAAAGGAAGACAAAATGCTGTACTGCCATGTAAACGTGTTAGACCATATCTGTTTTGTGCTTTCAGGACAAGTCATAAAAATACGCAGTCTACGAAACAATGGAGAAAAATGTTGAAAAGGAGCAAAATGCAAAAAGTAAGAGACTGAGACGCATGCAGAAACCCAAAGTGAGCCAACATCGGAGAGAAAACAACCCAGCAAAGGATCTTGACATTCAATTACAATCAACAGCCACATCCTCATCACACTAGATGAGACTCTAGAGGTGCACGCATTAATGCTACCGTAAGACACAGACATCACAAGCTGCTGTGTTATTTGTATGTTTCTCATAGCCAAAACTATGAGATGAAAAAGTTGTAACTATCAGAAACTACATGAAGAATTATCCTTGTAAAACACCAACAAAAGAAGTTAACATTTAAAAAAAAATAGCATGAAATTGGTCTATCGCTTACAGAGAGAGAGAGAGAGAGGAGAGAACGATATAGAAAATTTGAGTAAAACTTCCTCATGAAAAGCTCAAGAATAAGATGCACCTGGAAACAGCATGTAACTATTCAGGAAGCACATGGAGAAAACTGTGAAGCCTTACCGAGGGTCGGAATAAAAGTGAACAAAATGAATAAAAAGCCCCATCGTGTTCTTATGCAAGAATGGTTATTATTGTGAATCTGTTATTATTTCCAAATGAATGGGTAGATGTCACGCAATGTCAATAAAACTTAGAAAGGAAAAAGTACTTCTCAAGTGATTCAGGAAGAATAAACTGAAATGAACAGGTAAAGAAAACACGTACGCATAGAATAATGAGAAAGGATTTGAACTGTCAAAAGTCAAAGTGGGAGAAAGGAAACTAACATCAAAGCTTAAATTATGTGCACGCTCTTTCCCCTAGAAATAGCACTTAGAGGGCTGCGGTGTGTGACTCGGTCTGTCAGGGTTATGAGAGCAAAACACCAGGCCCCTTCAGATGATCCGCAACAAGGGAGGGTAAGTTATGACACGTAGGAAGGGACAGTAAGCAACCACTGCCGTTAAGAGAATATCCTTAAGGTTATCACCTACTATACACAGAACTAAGGCCATTAGAATTTTACGATCACATCTTCGTATATGTGTAAAAAGTGCACAGGCACACGTACTGAGTATAAAGCTCAGGCCCTTGGTCTCAAAAGTTAATAGCAGTTATGAATGGATGGTTGGCTAACGGGTCCTCTTATTTTTTTAATCTCTGCCTTTTGTTTGGGTTCTGATTTCTCCGCCAAAAAAGCATTGATCACTCTTGTAATCAAGAAATAAATTAACACTGCTTGTTAAAATTCCCAGAAAATGCAAATGCAGTCATGAAAAAGACCACTCGTTGGGGCTGTCTTACTTGCACAGCGGGAGCCTAGAAGAAGGTGGGTTTGCCCACCTTTCTGCCTGTATGCAGTGGGGACAAAATGGCATATTCAACAGTTTTTGCAATATGGCATATTGTGGGCTGACTTCGCTCTGGCACTTCATTACAAGGCTGTTTAAACTTAGGTAACCTTTACTGGACATGAAATACCCAAACATTCTTTTGAAGGTGTTATTTATTTAAGCATTTGGTTTCAAATGAATTTGTTTAAAACATGAGGAGTTTGAATGTCTGGCCTCAAGTCACAAAGTAATAAGAATTTCTGCAACAGAGTCTGAATTCAAGGCTCCTGGGTCCTTGATTTTTAGGCTACCTTGTAGATTTGGCAGATAAACAGGTTTTTAGCTCAGCAACAGGATACAAATTGAGGCCGATAGCTTTCTACCTACTATCCTGTTAACCTTGTCTTTCTCCAATTAACAGTCTTTTGCTATTGACATTTTACAAAAGAGGCAAATTTTATAACAGCAAAACGAGAAAAATAATAATACTGCATACAATTTGAAAAGCAACTGCAAAATCATACTTGCAAAGGCCATACAAATGAATATATTTGACTGATCATGTGGTTGTCAAATTGGTATGAAATCTGGAAAATTTAAGAACGTTTTCCTTCTCCTACAAAGCACCTTTCCTCTAGTATGCCCTGACCCAGCAAGGGTCCACTGCCCCCTATCCGCAGATGGAGTCTAGCAAGGAGTTGTTAATTTAGATCTTCATACACTGTTTTCCATAAATCTCTCATGCCCTGCCCCCTCTTCTAATTCTGGTATCATCCTATCTGCTCAACAGTCTATCCTTCCCCAGAACACTCTTCAAAAGGCTGTGGACTGATCTCTGTGTATTTAAGTTTAGGTCTACCTCTGATGCAAATGAGATGCTATTTCAATCATAATCCTCACAATGATCACCACCACACACGGATCACTCCTGGATAGTTTCATAATATTTCAAGAAAATGGCAAGTTCATCCTATAGTTCTTTTTTCAGAATTATGGTTTACAGAGCAGTAGTGTTGTTGTTTTTTTATTTTATATCCTCATAAAGAAGCAATATTTGGGGCGCCTGGGTGGCTTAGTCGGTTAAGCGTCCAACTTTCGCTTAGGTCATGATCTCACGGTTCGTGGGTTCAAGCCCTGCATTGGGCTCTGTGCTGACTGCCAGCTCGGAGCCTGGAGCCTGTTTCGGTCTGTGACTCCCTCTCTCTCTGACCCTCCCCTGCTCACAAAGTCTCTCTCTCTCTCTCTCTCTCTCCTAGAAATAAATTTTTAAAAAAATTAAAAAAAAAAAGAAGCAGTATTTTAGCTAATCTACATCCATTTCCTAACTGGACTTGTCTACTAGTAATTAGCCCTGTCATTTAACTGCTATAATACCAAGACAAAGTTTTATTCTTTTTTTTTTTTTTTTGAGGGGAGAGAGCGTGCATGTACACAACTATGAGTCGGGGAGGGGCAGAGAGAGAGAGGGAGGGAGAATCCCAAGCAGGATCCACACTCAGCATGGAGCCCAACTCGGGGCTCGATCTCAAGAACCTCTAGATCATGACCTAACCTGAGATCAAGAGTCAGATGTTAACCATCTGAGCCACCAGGGAGCCACTCAAGACACAGGTTTAGAAATACCACTTCCCACATGCACGAGAAACATCATTAAGGAGAGACCCACGAGGAAACGACTTACTTACCCACAAGCTCTCTGCGTGATTAAAGTGAGATGAATAAGACTGTTGTCTCAAGGAGTTTTTAATCTCCTAAGATGTAAGGAGGAAATTGTTCTTTCAGAAAGTCAACATATTTTTGGTAGAAAAAGCCTATAAATGATGTCTTTCTTCTCCAGTGGAAACAAAGTCCATTTATCAGGAAACGCTGCTGAATCACAGGATTCTTTATTGAGGGCAGAAATCTGAGGCTCCAAGTTTGGATAAACTCCCACGCAGTCCTTTGAAGACAAGTTAGGGGGACCTTCATTTACACACAACGTCTCACACATCTATGACAGTGTGATGGCGTTTCTCCATGGCCGCCAATGGCAGATGTAACGACCAAGCTTCCTGACGGCTCAGGGACACAGGCTCGGTGACTGCCAGAAAGTACTGGCGAGGGGGCGTGGGCAAAAATAAAGTCTGGATGGCAGACTCTTCAGGGGTTATTTGGATCTAAGAATTCTGCTTCCCTGAAAGCCTGTTGTGTTTTTATACTTTTTTAAAGTTTATTTCTTTATTTTGAGAGAGAGAAAGAGTGAGTCTAAGTGGGGAAGGGGCAGAGAGAGGAGAGAGAAAATCCCAAGCAGGCTCTACACCACCCACGCGGAGTCTGATGCAGGGCTCGAACTCACGAATGGTGAGATCATGTCCTGAACCGAAAGTCAGATGCTTAACTGACTGAGCCACCCAAGTGCCCCTTTTTGGTTTCGTTTCTTGAGGCAATGCAGCTCAGTAGCTGAGAGCAAAGCTCAAAGTCACTATGTAGTTTAGCAGCCTGGTACTACCCCTAACTTACTGGCCTTTGCACAACTTAACCTGAGCTCTCACTGCCTGAGTGTCCTCACCTTCAAATGAGTCCCTGCCGCACAGGGTGGCCATGGGGAGGGATGGGGTGCAGATGCTATGGGGGCACCCTGCAGGTGCCGTCTGTGGTCAGTAGTTTCCATTCCTTAAACACGGCGGGCCCTGATTCAACGCCACACGATGTGGACTCTGATGTACGTCTTTACCAAGGAAATACAATTAAGAGAAACTCCAGTCGTTAAAGTCAAATTCATCAGCCTGCTGAAACGATGGCTTCTAGCACCCAGCCTGCAGCTTTCTCCAATGCTGGTGTTCTCCCGGAGCAATGAGAACTTAGTACGGTGGTTAGGGGTACAGGCTCTGGCTCCTGCTGGCTGTGACCTTGGCAGGCTGTAAGAACTCCATGACCCAGCCTCACGTGTAAAGAGGGGATGATGACATAACCTTTCTCATTAGAGCTGCTGAACTGAACAAGTTAATGTAGGTAAGGGACTTAGGAGGCGCTGGGCATGCAGAAAACACTGTAAATATTACTTGCCATGTACAGACGAGTCTCAGATTAAGAAAAATAAAAATTATCTCCTCCAGGCCACCCCATGAAGTTACATCTGAAAAAAAACCCAAAAACCTTAAAGGCAGATCTTGATGCTCTACTCAGAAAAAAATAAAATCAGGCTAAGATGAGTACTCAAAGCCGTCACAGTCACACATTTGTCCAATATCGCTAATTACAAAGAATTTCGTATACATAACAAGGGTTCTTAGTTCACAGAGGCAGAAAAGTTCTTTTTAAAAGCAAAGACTCCTATATTTGGGCAATTTGCAAGGCTAGAAAATAGCACGAATGTTCTGCAGGGAGGCCCCAGTGAGGTCTGTCCAGGTGCCCAGGACCTTCTCACCCAGAATTAGGTAGTCCCTTTGATAAATACGATGTAAAGGCCATGCAGACGTGATGCCCTCTCTTCAAGGACACCCTGTGGAAGAGGGAGCAGCCAGCCCCATCACACACAGTCCAAGCTAAGAGACGGAGCACCTTTTCCACAGCACGTTGTAACTGGTACATATCTACAGATCAGTATCTCACACACACCTGCGTAAAATGTCCTGAAGCTGTTAAGCTGTCGTCCTGACATTCATGTACTTTGCAGCATGTAAGTTACACCTCGATAAAAAAGAAAAACATTCTCATATAAAAGGGATCGCTGTAGCCCCCACCTGAGACACCGTAGGTGTCTGATCCGCAGGGACTTTTCTGCAACGGTTCTTCTACCAATGGCTTGTGCTAAGGAAGCACACATTTGGAGAGAGGCAGGAGTGGAACCTTTGGGACAGGAGAAAGGAAGCGGCCTGGAGAAGGTGACTGCTTTGGATAACTAAGTAGCTGGATTCTGGAACTCTTTAATGTGGAGCTGACGGGCTTGAAGAAGCAGCCGTGTGGAGTGTGAGAGAACAAGGCCCAGCAGGCAGGACTCCAAGGTGCCCGATCCCAGCAGCTGGTAGTGGGCAGTGACATGTAAGACGAAGACGGTACTAAAGGAAGGTGCCACTCAGGGGAAAGATCAGAAATTCAGCTTGGGGATATTCCTTAGCCGTCCGGAGGGCCATCCAGGATTCTAGATGTAATTAGTACTGTCAACTAGATCCTCCACCCAGTTCTTACACCCAACACCTCCTGTTCACACCATCTATTCTGGGCATTTGGATACGGCCACTGGGACTTGGTTATGTCACGTGAAAAGTCCACCGCTTCTCTTACTGCATATGCAGCTTGACAGTGTCTCACTGCCCCTCCGATCAGGCGTCCTGCTGAAGTGACCTGTCCTCTCTGTCCTAGTTTCCTCCTGTTGCAGAGGAAGGTATACTTTGGTGATCCAACCTCGGCTCTCCAACAGTGTGCTTTATCCCGGGGCGTACAGCAGCCACACAATACAGACAGCATTTTCAGGAAGTCTTCAGGACCACGTGGAAAAATACAACAAAATTAAGGGAGATTTTGCAGGACTTCCTAAAAATTTGTCCAAACGTGTCATTTCTCTACTTAAAACATCCAATGGTTTTCCTCTGTCTGCCAAGTAAGAAATTTATTCTGGTGTCACCCAGGACACATCGAAGTAGAGCAGCCAGCACGGAGAACACGGGACCCTCCTCTGTTTTGTGTTTCTCTGTAGCTTTGCCATTGCTGTTACTTCCTCCATTCCCCTTCCTTCTGATCAATCCCATCCTGCCTTTGAAAGCACTGGAATATTCTTAGTCCTTCAACCTAAGACAGTCCCTTCCTCCTTTGACATCTCATAGATTGCAGGGGCAGGGGGTGGAAGGATGTAAAGAATTTTCCTCTGTCCACTATGCTAAAAAGAGAGCTTCACGTCCTTCGCTCATTCCCTTTCCAGGCTGTGCTCATTCTTTCTGCATTGTGCTCCCAGCTCCCAGTCATCCTTGTGATGGATGGAGTGTGACAGTAGAGTTGCAAGTTGAAATGCCAGAGTTCTGGGACTGGACTCAGATACAGCCGTGGGTCTATATCTGGGACCCATCAACAAAGAGCTGTTGATACTAGGAGTGTTATACAACCTTTGTGAGGCCTCAGTCCCTCAACTGTAAAATGGGGGAGACGTGGTAATGAATACTTTACAGGACAAAGGCACCCAGAATGGTGCTCACCATACCATACACACCGCGGAGTAATCGCTCTCCTCGCTGTCCCCATTACAAAGCGGCGCACGCCAAACAAATCCTCACAGAATGGAGGGACAGTATTAGCAGGGATGTGATGACAGCATCAAGCCGTAGAAGGATTTGGGGGGCACCTGGGTGGCCCAGTTGGTAAAGCGTCCAACTCCTGATTTCAGTTCAGGACATGATCTCATGGCTTTGTGGGTCTGAGCCCTGCATCGGGCTCTGTGCTGACACTGCAGAGCCTGCTTGGGATTCTCTCTCTCCCTTTCTCTCTCTCTGCCCCACCCCTACTCGTGCTGTCTGTGTCTCTCTTAAAATAAATAAAACACACTTTTTTTTTTTTTTAAAGGAAGGGTTTAGGTAGTCCATGTAATAGGAGAAACCAAAAACTGGCATGCAGTAGGCATAAATGTAAGTACTGGGTTTCAAATGCCAGATTATATAAGCATGTTTATTCAAATATATATTTTTATTAAAACACACTGGTTTTACTGGCTTCAACATAAACACCAGAAACTCATAAGAAAACTGAGTTTTAATCTCAAATTCATAGGCATCCCAACCCTGTCCGGCTGTCATAAAGCCCAGTGCTGTGTTCCCCTCTGACACCTCCACAATCCAGCTCTCTGCCCTGACCCACCGCACACCACTTAGTGTGTCCCCACCTGCCCCTGTCCCTCCATCATCTGGGCCACTGCAGCAGCCCCGTGGCTGGCTCCACACCTCCAGTGCGTAAACCACAGGTACACAAAAACACCCATTTAACGTTCTGTGTTCTAATTCCCACCCCACACCAAGGATTCAAATAGAGAATGCCGTCATTCACGCCACAATGGCCCGCCCTGACGCTAAAAACAACTAAAATGAGGGCAAAGCAAATATTAAAAACACACAGGATGTAATTTCAGCAATTGGATGATTCAAGGCACTTCGAAATTTTTAGGTATTCTTGGTGAGAACTGCCTTCAGTTACTATTAAAGTCCTAAGTTGTTGTTAAAATAGAATGTCAAATAATCTGATTTTTTTCTAGCTACATTTGACAATCTGCATTTTTTTTAATATTGAGGGAAAATATTTCCTATGAGAGACATGAAGTGTCAAATACATTAGTTCTTAACTTCAGTCAACGTGACTAAAACAGCAACACAGGGCACGCCATTTAATCAAGAAATTAAAACTTGGCGACTGATCTAGGATTATCAATCAGTAGCTGAAAAACACAATTTGGGGACTGACATGTTTGTTACTTTCATCTGCCAGTACTTTTTAAACATTTCCATTAATTAGCCTGAGAGATTCATGACTCTCTTCCAAGTGTTATTCAATTGCTTCTTGAAAATAATAACGTTAGATGCACTGAGATGCGGTGTTTGGTTCCTAAGCTGCTGTTAATTAAAACACATTAGCCCTAATCGAATACACAGACAGCATCTTGTAGACAGTCCCCTGCTGGCCCGTCTATTAGTCAACGTGCGCTATTTACAAGAGAAGCAGGCGAAACAACAAACTACCATCGAATGTGCAGAACCCATAACCCACCACGAGGAAAAGCCAGTATCCAGCCTCACCTCCTCACATCCAAATCCTGCACAAGCAAGTGACCTTGCCCTTCACTGCCTTTCCCTCTCTGAGAGATTCTTGCGGTGCTCCAAAAATCGAAGAATGACGATCTCCATTTAATGTGCTCTCACATCATATATAGATGCTAAACTAGTAGACCTTCATAGAAATCATTTTTTACCAGCAATCAAATAATGTTTCCAGTGTGAATTCGGACACACACTGGAGCATTCTTTAAGCCGCCTTTGGACGGCATAAGCAGCATTCATTACTTACATAAATGCATGGCGGAGATCAACCCCAAGCCTTCCCGAGCAAATCCCCACTCTAAGACTGAGGAAATTTTTGGGAAACCCAAGTGTAATTATCCCAGACAGAGCAACACACAAAGGGATAATTCAGACTAAATTCCCAGCTCTTTTTAAAAACAAGATATGATTAGCTTGGAAGCTACATCTTAGCCTAAGACGTGCCAAAGGCACATATGTAGAAACAGAATCATGGCTTCAAGGCATCTTATAAGATAAATAAAAGCTACAGGGAGGCAAAATATTACAGAATTATTATGCTACAATGAATGTAACGAAAAGGTTGCTATTTGATATATCACGGTGCACAGTCTTGTCTGGGCAACAACATTTCTCAGAAAGCCCTCTGAGGACATACTGAGGGACAGGCAGAAGCACAGCTTGCCGGCCGCCCCCACTAGGGATGGGGAGAACACCTCAATTCTTTGCTAACCCAGCCAAAGGACTACAGTATCCATTTTCCTTTTAGGTAGATCAGTCATTCGGCCAGTGAGAGGCAGGCGAAAGTATACGGTTTCTACCAATAAGTGTCTTTGTTTTATTTCCCCACGCTTATTAAGGTATAACTGACATTGAATTTAAGATATTTAATGTGTACACTGCGACTTGATATATGTATACGTTACAAAAGTGTTCCCTCACCTAATTAACACACCCATCATCTCACATATTTATCTCTTTTTTTTGATGAGAAAATTTAAGTTCTTTTCTCTTAGTAAATTTATACAATTATACAAAACGGTCTTATCAACTACAGTCCTCACATTCTACACGAGATCTTCAGACCTCATTCAAGCTTAGAGCTACGAAGAGTTTATAGTGTTTAATGGCTCTCCTTATTTCCCCACCACCGCCCAGTCGCCGGCAACCCCTTTTCTACTGTTTCTAAGAATGTGGCTTTTTTAAAGATGGTTTAGATTCAGACATAAGGGACACCATGCAGTATGTGTCCTTTTCTGTCTGACTTATCTCCCTTAGAAAAACGCCCTCAAGGTCCATCTATGTTGCCAACAGACAGGACGTCCTTCTTTGTCAATGGCTGATAATATTCCATGGTGTGTGTGTATACAACTATACACACATACATTTTGTGTGCAGACAATCACATCTTCTTTATATATTCATCCCCAGATGGGCGCTTAAGTTGTTTCCATACCTAGACTCCTATGAATAATGCTGTGAGGGACATTGTAGTGCAGGTTATTTTGAGATCCCGATGTCATTTTCATTTCCTTTGGATATATACCAGAGGTACATTACTGGATCATCCAGTAGTAAAGTTTTTAACTTCTTCATGGGCCGCCATACTGTTTTCCACAGCGGCCGCACCAGCTTGCATTCCCAGCAGCAGAGCACGAAGGCCCTGTTTCCTCACACCCTTGCCAGCACTCACCATCTCTTGTCTTTTGGTGACGGCCACTCTAACGGCGGACGGAGGATATCTCCTTGAGGCTCTGGCTTGCATCTCCCTGATGATCACTGATGTCGAGCAGCTCTGGCTATCAAGTGGTAGTGTGGATATGAAGACTTTATCTCCAGCAAGACTCTCCGCAAAGGAAGAAGAGCACCTTCCTCCCAGCTGGGAGCACTGCAGGGGCCTGAGGTGGAGCTGCTGCCTGGGAATGCGTTGGCAATCAGGAGCCACGTCTCCATGGGCATCAGTAAGGACCCTTTCCGACTCTAGACTCCTAGCTCGGGGCTTCTCTGAGGGGAGACAGAGACAAGCTCCCCTCCCATATGAACAACTGTTGGGATGCTAATGCCGAACTGTTCGGATGCTGTTCGGAACCTAATTTTCACTGACAGAGGGAACACCTGAAGACCACACATGAAATGCCTGTTGCCTTGCGAGATCCATCACGATGTGGAATCCACCAGCATTCTTTCCGGCTGGGATCGCCTCTCTACCTCCTTTTAAGGAAAAGACACTAGGGACATTGTAATAATTACTACGTAATCACCTAAAACTACGTACTCATGAATAGGATGCCATGTCTACAACAATAATATAAAATTTAATCTGAGTGAGGCTAACACATTTAATGTACAGAAAGAAAAAAAAAAGCCAACCTCAAGTAAATCCGTGTTTAGACTGTTGTCTTCGTGACACCTTCATTTTGAAGATGCTCCTAAGAAATATGCCAATCATTATTTTATTACTTAATTAACAGCAGGCTTCTAGGACACTGGTAAGTATAAACGTTTAAAGAGTGTAACTCAAAAGTCTTAATTTTGATAATGCTAAGTATTTGTATTTTTAAGCTAAAAAGAACCACATTCTTACAGTTTTGTAGTTAATATGGCTTATATTTTATAGTAAAAGAGCCAAATAAATACTTTCAGCATTCCTAGCACTGTATTTAAAGGGTCCCTTCTTATTAATTGTGCTAATTACAATTTTAGCCCTGCAGATGGAATAGAATTCTACCTTCATCTTTGCAAAGAAACAAGTTCCTCTTAAGTTGCTAAGGACAACACACTGAAGTGACTCGAGTTGTTATTGTTACACGCCACGTTTCAAATTTATTTTTAATTTACCTTCTCAAGTAAATACAACAATTGGAGCCCATTCTATCTTGAGGTCAAATCGAGAACATATGCTAATCTCAACCAGGAAGTTGCCAAGACTATTCTTAGAAAAAATGTAACCATTTCAAAATTGATGCTGCTAAAAAAAGACCACCTGCTTGGAGGCTAATTACTCCATAAAAAAAAATAAATCTCAAGAGTCTTTCCAAACAGGAGCTAAGGATTTGAAGTAAACGACTGGAGTGAGAAACGGCAGTAAATTTTGCATTAACATGTACATCTAGGAGAATAATCTGCTTCACGGAACCCCGTATTCTTCCTGCTCTACCTGGAATAGTGTGGACTGTGGTTCAGCAGATGTGAACTCGGCTCCGTCTTCCCTGTGGGCAGAGGACGCTGCCGGCACCACTGGTGCTGGGCTTGGTCACATGATTCGTTTGGGCCAATGGATGGTTAGTAGACATGATGGTAGCAGTGGCCTTAAGCATACTTTGGTTTACCTTGGTCCCTGTGCTCTGAGAATCTGCCAGGAGAACATGCTGAATACTTCCTGATCCATGAAGACTGCAGATGTATGTGGAGAAGGTCAAGTCCACCTGCAGCCTGGCGTCAGGGCAGCCGTCATAAGCCAAAACCCAGCCAACCCACATGCCTGAGTGAAAAACATCATCTTCATGATTTAAGCCACTGAGCTTGGGATCACTTGTGCTTCAGCATCACGGTGGTAATGGCTGACTGATGCACTAGTCAAAGCAACACTGGCCAACCCGTGGCCAGTCCTACTTCGGCAGCCCCCTAATCATCATGGCCCCACCCTCAGTCTGCCCTGATTCCCTCAATCTGAACGCCTCGTTTCGGGCTCCCTCAAAATCAATCCCCCCTGACTCTTTCCCAGACAACCTACGTTTTCTCCACTTTGCATACCAGCCAGTGTTAGGTGACCAGTCTTTGCCATAATATCTAGACTTCTGTGATTGTTTTATGATGACCGGATAATGGAAGGATCCCCGTTGTAGCTTATCAAGCTTCCTGAGGGCACGGACTTTTTCTTACACTTATTTTAGAGCGCAACAGCTGAGACAGAAAAGACATTTAACAGATGCCAGCTGGAATCAATGAGAACCTATGAGCTGGAGAGCTAAAGGGCCAAGCCGGGTGACAATACAACAGAACAGAACAGGTGTCTCCTTCTCCCTAAACATACACAGGAAAAGAACAGGGGTGTGTCTATAAAAATACAAAGTATGTCCTAAATACACCTGATCATAGTTTGTTAATCACTGCTTTAATTCCATATTAGCAAACTGTCTGAAAGTGCAAGTGTATATTCCTTCCTCGTTGTACATTAACGTGCAAAACAGTTTATTACTGCCATTAATAATGTAAAACATACCATGAACTATTCAAAATTAGTCCACTCATTATAAATACGATAAAGGACAAGACTACATTTTGATCAAAAGGCCATTAATCACCACATACTTCTTTTTTCCTCCTTTTTTACTTACCATGAACACTCTCAAAACGCAAGCAGCGGCAGAACCATACCAGAGCGCTCTGTTAACGTCTATCCCTGACCATCGCTCCCACCGGCCTGAGGACGTCATCCTGCGTGAAACCAGTGGGGCCGTCAGAGCACAAAGGTGGTCACTAAGCAAAGTCCGTTCTAGAAGTCACAAAGGGGATCCAGGAAATCTGCTTGTTTCTATTTAGCTCTTTAAAAATGTTTTCGGGGGTTTTTTTAGTCAAATTCTGAGGTTTATTTGACGTTTGCAAGCACGCTCTTCCCACGGATCACAGGGATGACCAGGTGACCATGAGCCCGTCTGTTCTCTATAACCCACTGTGTCCTACTTGTCAGCTTCAGAGACAAGCAGAAGGCTTTGATGTGAACGGACTACAGAAGGAGGGATGGAATTCCTTGGCCAACATGCCCTCTAGCTGGAGCCTGATCCCTGGGGACGTGCAGGGCAGGGTGGAATATTTGTATGTGTCATCCCCTGCCTGTGTCCCCTCCTTTTGGGTGTGACCTTGTACCTCCTTCCATAAAGAGGGGAAGCCTTTTTCTCCAGCCCTTGAAGCAGGGCTGGTCTTGGGTCTGGGCAGTCAAGAGCAAATGGCAGAAGGGGTGCGGGGCTGACTGTGAGGTCATGCTCCAGCCCTTTCTCTAGGACCCCCGGGAACGAGCCCAGAGCAGCCTGCCGGGGGAAGGAAGACCGTGAAGAAGACAGACAAAGCACCAGAGCTGGAGGGCATCCCAAACCGCCCAGCCCCCTGCCGCCGAGCCACCAACCACAGACACATCAGGGAGCCCTGCCAAGACCAGAAGAACGGCCCCTGTTGAGGCCACAGGCTTGTTCTAAGCCACTCAGTTCTGGGGTGGTTTGTTCTGTTACCAAAGTTAACCGATATGCTAGGTCTTCAACCAAAACCTCAAGTACAACCTAGTTCCTAATGTTAGGACGCCTCGGTGCAGGAGGTGAGTAAAGCTAATTTAAGCAGGAATGTTCTGTGAAAGAAATTCGACATTGTGGTTCTCCAGCTGTAGGGCTAGGGCTCCCTGTGCGCCTGCCGGTTCAGCTGCTCCGGGCGGGGCCTGAGAATCCGCATGTCCCACAAGTGCCCGGGTTTTGCTAAGGTTTCCGGTGTGGGTACCGCACAATGAGATCACCGCTCCACGCGACCAAGTGTGCTGTGAATACAAGGTTCCCCCTCAGAACAGTCATAGTACTAAATTAAAAGAATAAACACATGGGGTGTCTGGGTGGCTCGGTTAGTTGAGCGTCCGACTTCAGCTCAGGTCATGATCCCACAGTTCGTAGGTTCAAGCCCCCGATCAGGCTCTGTGCTGACAGCTCAGAGCCTGGAGCCTGCTTCAGATTCTGTGTCTCCTTCTCTCTCTCTCTGACCCTCCCCCACTCACACTCTGTCTCTCTCTCTCAAACACACATTAAAAAAATATTTTTAAACCCTCCTAACTATGGACTCTTTATAAAAAAATTAAAAAGTCAAAGATTAAGCACATCTCTTTTAGAAATACAATTAGACTACGGAGTCCCATCAGCTCTCAACATAAAGAGAAAGGGAATTCTATGTATTATCATGCTGGGCAGCATGAAGATTCAAAGAGAAAACAAGAGATTATTCCAGCCAGGACCACAGACATGTCATCAATTACCCGCAATGCAACAACTTATGGCTGTGTTGAAAGCTAAGGCCTTTTTTCCTACAGTGTGAAGAATATGAATCACATCTAAAATTACAGCAGGGATAAACAGTGTTCCCATATACTATTAATATTTAAATTTTGAAAGTACAGCAAGCAGACTATTTATTTCTTTGAGCCTGATTACAATAATATTTCAGACATTATTCATGTTGCTAATGCCATCCATGGTTTCTGGAGTACGTACACTTTCATTTTGAATGTCTCACTTCAGTAAGTTAAATATATTTGCATTCCCTGAAGCTCTGAGTTTTATGGGCAAAACTTCCTGACTTTCTACAGGCACATTAAGCCATTTCCACGCGTGTAAGAGATCGTTAGCAGTACACTGAATCCCTAAAGACATTCAACTCTTCAAGGGAAATTAATTTAATTCAAATCAGTAACAGAATTCATAACTTAGAAAACTGACTTGCTTAAAAAAGTAAACATTTTTGAATTCTGTTTTCATTTTAACCTAATGATTAATACCCCAATTAAGGCAAGTCTGAATTTCATTATTTTATACAGTGTAAATAGTAAGTTCAAAGCAAATGTTGTGGGATTGCATGGGGTATGTCTCTCCTTCCACAGAAACTATAAAATATTTTATTTCAAAGGCCTCGTTTGTTCAGGATGAGAGTAGCAGATATAACTGTTACTTAACCTAAATTTTACTTCCACTAAAATTTTCTTTATCATTTATATAACATATATTAACTACATGTGTACTAGTATTACAATATAATTATGTAACAGTATAGAATTATAACACTGTAACCATGAGTAGCATTGTATAATTATATTTTTTCACATTCTATACAACACAAACATATAATACAATATCCTAAATAGATGTTTTTTAAGTTATGTATTAATTTATAAAACATGTTTTATAGATTTATATAAAACAAGTTTTACAAGTTACTATATATTACATATAATTTACAAAACATACGTGATATTACATAGAACTTTATAATAGGTAACAATGACTTTTTTTAGCTTTTCAATTCTCTTCATGGAGATTTTTTTTTTTCCTTTTGTAAAAACAAACACTTGTGGTCAGCTATAGAGATCAGGAAAAGTGATGACGATTTATTTGGCACTCAACAAATTCCCATACTTTACAAGTTCAAACCTAAATTAACTAGTGTTTTTCTTTTTCTCATAAGTTCTAAAAACAAACGTGGGTCGAGTTCAAGTACAATCGAACACATCAGAGCCTCAGACTGCCCAGGAAAGGGAAGCTTTGAGAGTAATGGCTGTGTTCACACCAATATCACATTTACTGAATTCTTTTGGAATACTGCCTCCATATACTTTCTCTGGGGTGTTTATGATGAAAAGGAAATTACATGGGCTTTTTGTTATCTTAACCCAGGGCACAAATGAATCTATTGCTTAAGGTAAAAGGATGCTCTTAAACAAGCTTTCTGGGGAGACGCTTTAAAATGGTTGAGAAACACTAGAGAAAAGCTTTAAAAAATCAATCAGTATTTTCCTGGTGGTCTTTAATAATGCATTATGTAGGACACACATGGGAATAAAAAGTGCAAATTATAGAGTGCGCAAAGGACCATGCAAATGGAATTGTGTAAAAATAAACAGAAATGAACGCGCGCGCGTGTGCGCGCGCGCACACACACACACACACACACAGAATCCTAGATGATCTTTAAACGGAAGGTTCTGGTTGAATGCAGAGAGCCTCTCCTCTCTCTCTCACAGGAACTCCCTCAGGCTTTCCAATATGGAGGTACGCCCATCGACAAGGGAGCCATTGTATCACCTAGGAATATGGCTCCTGATTTCCATAACATAATGACTTATAAAATGTATACATTACATAGATTTGTGATCATGTTTTTAAATTAAGTAGGTACTTCTATCATCTTAATCCCACGTAGTGAGTGGTAGCCTCACATTTAGTGAAGAGGTCTCTCTCAAACACACACAGTGCAAGGATCGCTCCATCAGCTGAGTACCAGCGTTAGTGGCACAGCGTATGATCATGGACTTCTCATCTCAGACGGACTTTTGGATCCCCGTCTCTCTCACACACGGCAAGACAGGTGGAGCCTCTCTTCACTAGCAGAACAACAGGATGTCAGCAGAGATGACAGCGTAAGCACATCTGCCATCAGTAATTTTATTCATCTGCCTTAACCTCAAATGAATACTCATGACATTATCTGTCGCACAAACAAGAGCCTGGGAAAGACGGCAAGAATGGTTAAAGTCCTTATGGTTTAAAAAAAAAGAGGGGCAAGTGGGTGGCTCAGTTGGTTAAGTGTCCAACTTCAGCTCAGCTCATGATCTCACTGTTTGGGAGCTCAAGCCCTATGCGGGGCTCTCCGCTGTCAGCACAGAGCCCGCTTCGGATCCCATGTCTCCCTCCAGCTCTGCCCCTCCCCGTTCCCTCTCTCTTTCACTCTCTCTCTCTAAAATAAATTTTTAAAAAATTAAAAAAAAAAAGAATGAACCCTATCTCCCAGGTGGGAAATAACACATTAAATCTTCTCTGCAAAGCTGTTTGGAAGCATAGTCTAGAACCTTATAAATATGCTTCTGGACCAGCCATTTCACACTTTGCAATCTATATCAAGAAATGACTATAAAAAGCACAGAAACTGCTCTCGGCATAAGGAGCACAGGCAGTTATCACAGTACGATCATAATAATGAGAAAATTTCAAATAGCCCAAACACCTAACAAGGGGTAAACTGTGCAGGAATTTAAATTAATGCCAATGAATGATTTTAAGTACATGTAGAAAAAGGCAGGCTACCCAACTGAGGGCAGGAGAGGAGCTCAAGAACGGGTTGGTGCAGAGGAAAACATCCAACAGACACTCATTCCGAAACAGGCACATGGTCAGTTCTGTACGGTGGATTTAGCCATGAATTTCACCTTCTTCGTCGCATGGTAAAGCATTTTTATTCTAACACAACTTTTGTTCGCAACGCTATCTTCCTGCACAGCATGACCAAGCACCTCCCGTACAGTCTTCACTGGGTCCTGTGAGCACAGAAACGTGGAGCCACATATGGAAGTGATGGATGGAAACTTCCAGAAACCAGGCAGCAAAGTAGGAACCAACGGGAAATGTACACATGCAAACTGCTTTCTAACAGGAACTGAGAACTGAATACTCTACATCCAACGGGCCCCTTCTAGACTGGAAAGTCAAAACCTCCCTGTTTCCAGAGTCAGGTATTACTGCCTTGCCAGGGGAAGAACGACTTTCCATGTTGTTTTATTTTGTTGTTCCTCGTGCTCGGCAGCACAAGCCGGAGCGGACCCAGCGCCTGTTTGCTGTCGTCGTTCCGTTGAGCCCCTAACAAGGGGCTGCGAGTCCCGCTCCTGAGCAGCTGAACCAGACGACCACGCGTGCCAAGGACTCGCTCTAAGAAGAAAGGTCACGTTGTGTCTCGGCCTATCTTGTGGGGCAAGATTTTAAAATGAAAGAGAGCTTGGATGTTTGTGGAACGGAAGTGTGCCTTAGTGGATCTGTTCGGGGAGGTTCTGAACCTGAGGTAGCAATCGATCAATAAAGAATGAATCTGCTTGATGCCTGAGACCTCAGGCAGGTCGAGGCCTTGGACCTTGGATAAAACTAAAGCGGACATGGGGGAGCAGAAGGAAGCCCAGCCTGGGAGAAGCCGGGGGGAGGGCCTCATGGTGCTAGTAACCCTGAACCCGTGGGGGGGGGCAGACACCACCCCCCCGGTGGGGCCCATGGGGGGCATTCTCCCGCTTCTTCCATTCATTACCATGACACTGCCTCTGAGGCAGGCGGGGCAAGGTTGCCAATCCCCACGCAGGCTGGGCCCTGCAGCTGTGGGCAACAGTGGCCAGAGGCCCTGGCTCTTCCTCGGCATCCATACAGCTCAGTGTAAACCAAAGTTCCAGATATTCCCAGGCGTGGGCAGGGGACGTGCGCAAGAGCAAGACTGGTGTGAGCAGGGGGGCCTCAGGAGGGGAGCTCTGGCCCCAGCAGGGCTCACTCTCTGATCGTCACATCTGTGGGGACTCAGTAAGTCCCCCAGCATCCCACCTTCCTCCTGTGGGAGCCCCAGGCCCTCCAGAAACGCTTCCAGAGCCGCAGACATTCTACCCCTGACATCTCCCCCCTTCCCAGCTGTCTAGCTCTGTGCCTGGCCCTCTGGGCGCTCTGCTCTTTATTCGGCCCGCAGCCACCCCTTTGAGTCAAGTGCAAGTGCGGGACATTTTGCTCTAGGTGTGGTTTCATAACAGCACCTTAACCTTGGCCATGGGGAGCCTTACTTCTGCAGGCTCCGCACCCCTTGCACTTCCCCTGGGGGCACGGTGGACCCCGCTAAGCAGGAGGATGAGGCCCCTACTCCTCTCTGTTGCAGGCCTGCTGGAGTTGAAATTTCCATCAGCTGAAAAACAGGCAAACAAAGGAAGCCAAAAAATAAAAAATCAGGAACACCTGTGTGGCTCAGGTTGAGGCCGACTCTTGGTTTCGTTTGGCTCAGGTCATAATCTCACGGTTCGTGAGTTCCAACCCCACATCGGGCTCTGCGCTGACATTGAGGGGCCTGCTTGGGATTCTCTCTCTCTCTTTCTGTCCCTCCAACATGCCCTCTCTCTCCCTCTAAATAAATAAATAAACTTAAAATTTAAAAAGATAACAGGGCAAAATAAAATCAATTGAGTGCTTACAGAAACCATCTCCCTTCGAAAAAAAAAAAAAAGATAAAGGAGAGAGAGAGGGAGAGAGAGAGAAAAGGAAAGAAAAAGCAACAGGCCACCTGGGAAAGACTGCGCACACAGCACATACATATGCACCTGGGGTCACGTGGGCACATCTATTGGGCAGAACAGAGACCAAAACTATTGAACACAATAATGCAAATGCCTCTAACCTATTAAAGCCTATTTCATGCTAGAAATTTATATAAAGTTTCCATTCTATATAAAAGAAACTGTAAAATGTCCCAGAGAGATTAAAAATAAAAGGATATGAAAAGGTATGCCCAGCAAAAGCAGTGACATTTAATCTGGGGTTACAATTTCAGTGCCGGATGTGGTAGAATTTGGAACAAAAGTTATTTCAAAGCAGACAAACGCTCACTGTAAACTGCTGGAGACTACAATGAGCAATCAAAATCCTGAAATGCAAGTGATTATATTAAAAGATCTAGAGAATCCAGGGTGCCTGCGGGGCTCAGTCAGTTGAGCATCTGACTTTTGATTTCAGCTAAGGTCATGATCTCACAGTCCATAAGTTCGAGCCCTGAGTCAGGCTCTGTGCAGACAGCTCAGAGCCTGGAGCCTGTTTCAGATTCTGTGTCTCCCTCCCTCTCTGTCCCTTCCCCTGCTCACACTCTGTCTCTCTCTCACTCTCGCTTTCAAAAATAGGAACACTAAAAAAAGAGCTATAGAATCCATTTCTTAAGATGTCAGAGAGGCACTTAATGAACAAGTCAATAATGATTTTTTTTATATACAAAAATGGGGTAAAAAAGGAATGGATACTTACTTACCCCTAAATGTAATTACGTAAATAAAAGTTGTAGTCCAAATGCTGCGATCTTACTCAGTGAGGAAACCCTGCAGACATTTCTACTTTAGTAAGAAACATGGCCCCAGTGCCAATCGTTACGGCTACCGTGATATACAGTCATGAATGGTTAGACAACACAATGAGAAAGCAATTAGAGGCATAAGAATGGGGGGTGGGGGAGAAGACCTAAAGCAATCTTTATATACGGGTAAGATTAGTATTAATACTGGTAGTTTAAAACTCTGTATTATATACAGATGTTTGTATGTGTCTGTATAAGTCAACAATTATTTGAGGACATTCAAGAAGTTCAGCCATTTGAGAGCAAGAGGCAACAATGTCCAGTGATTTCAGCCCACGTCCTTGTCTCCCACACCCCAGTCCACGAAACCACTCTCAGTGCCGTGGCTGGAATGAGCCTCCCCTCCAAACCCCAGAAACTCTTTCTTGCAAGTCCAGGTTTGTGCACACCTTAGTCACCTGCTCTTTGCCCGGGACATCTGAAACCCCTCTCCCAACAGAACTTGGCCTCCAGAGGGGCGCCTGGGTGGCTTAGTCGGTTAAGCGTCCGACTTTCGCTTAGGTCATGATCTCGCGGTTCGCGGGTTCGAGCCCTGCGTCGGGCTCTGTGCTGACTGCCAGCTCAGAGCCTGGAGCCTGTTTCAGTGTCTGTGACTCCTTCTCTCTCTGACCCTCCCCTGCTCACGCTGTCTCTCTCTCTCTCTCCTAGAAATAAATAAAACATTTACAAAAAAAAAAAAAAAAAAAAAAAGAACTTGGCCTCCAGAAACGGCCTGCCCTCCACACCCTCACCCAGACTCTGGCCGGGCTCACAGCCTCCAAAAGCAGCGAGCCATGCCCAAGCCCAGGGGCTCCCTCCCTGGCCAGGCAGCCTTGGGAGGAGTCCCCGTGATCTATCCCTCACCTGTCACGCAGTGGGAGCACCACCTGCACCTCGAAAGGCTGTGATAACTCCAACGGGCCTCTCCGCCCAGTCTCCCCAGCCCTGAACGGGCTCCCCTCTTCTTCCCAGGCTTCCGGGACAAGAATTCTGGCTTTCTGGCTCATCAGACAGATTTCAGTTACTATGCAGTGATTTCTCTAAATCTTCAATTCTGTTTTATTTTGCTTTGACACTTGGAAATACATCTCTAACTTCCTAGATTCCTTTCTATCTCTCCTTAAGAAATTTCTCTCAGTGGAGTGCAGGTTCTCATGGATGGAGCTGTGACCACATGTCCCCTTTTAACCCAGCAGCAAGTCCAGGAGGCACGCTAGGCACGACACAGGACACCGAAAATGCTATTTGTACACGGAGCATGGTGTAGAAGGACCAGGTCCAAGATGTTCAAATCAAAACAGGCTCAGATAATAACTCCTCTTTGAAAATCCACGCTTCAACTCTCAAAAGCTACAGGAGAAGATTTAAAAAGTAGCTTAGGAAAAAAGAAACACTTAAAGAGCTTCTGTAATTAACCATTTTGGAGCATGATCATAAAAGTTACGCCCACAAAGTACATTTCTTCAATGAATCATCTATCTCCTTGTGAAGGAAAATCAAGAACATCTTTTCCTAAATGACTGTAATGCAATCTCTATACGGGGGCTTGTTTTTCAGTAAATAAAAAAAGCGACGCACAATGGAAACTTCGTGTTGCCTGGGCAGACGCTTTTCCCGCTTCATTTCCAGTTTTGCACAGCCTAGACTAAGCAGGCTTTCTCGGTCCTTACACTTCTTTTCTCTCTTAAAAAGAAAAAGGAAATGGATTCACTTAAAAAAAAAAATTGGACATTTTTAATGCATACAATTTGACGCGTTTGGAGATAGGCAGCCACCTGTGAATCCGTCACCACAACCAAGATAATAAACGTGTTCATCGCCTCTGCGTCTCCTCCTGCACCCCCTTTTCTGTGCACTGAACACTCAACACCCAGTTTCTGAGTGCCGCGCTCAGTCCTGTTACCTACAGGTGTCACATGATACCACACGTGTCCAGAATAGCCTTACCCTGTGCAACCGGGGAGTCGCTCAAAGGTACAAAGCTTCCGTCCTGACACTTGTTGACCTCTGTGCACCATCTCCGTTTTCCTCTATCCGAGACCTGGAGGCCCGTGCACGCTCACAGCGGTCTGAGACGCCCTCCCTTCTCCGGTCCTTGCTGGGAGGGGGGTCTCAGTCTGGGCCAGTTTCTGGGTCCCCCCAGCCTGTCCACAGCTCTGCGTTCTGCCACACGACGGTGACATCCCTGCCTTGACACCAGCCTTTCTCTCCAGTTCCAAACTCTCGTCGGACTCCCAGACACCTTCACCTGGACGCCTGCACACGGCACCACACTCCTTCGTGCCCTTCTGAGCTCATGCTGTTCCTGTCTTCCCCAGACGCAGCACCCTGCAGCCAGTCTTTGCTCCTCTGCCTCCTGCCCCCCCCCCCCGCCCCAGGACAGGAAGTACCACCTCATCCCCCCCTTGCAGCCTCTCTCACAACCAAAGTGACCACTGCGCTCGGGCAGTTTTCCCTGTGTGACAGCTTCTCATTAATCCTGGGCATAATTACGTCATTTAATTCTGTGGGAGTCCAGGGAATGATGGGCCTTTTAGTGAAGAATACCTGATATTAATGAGGTTTCAATAGATAGAATATATGTATATTCATATGTGTACGTAAGCATTTGAAGTCAATGTCTGCAGTTCTTTTACAAAAGGCTAACAAAAAGCATGAAATACAAGAAACTCTACCCAGAGACCATGATCTCTTCACAATTCGGCTTTCCCTGTGTGGTCGGACCAACAACAGAGAAACCCAGCTCGTAGTATCCAGGCATTAGTATATTTTGTAGCATTGAAGGAGGTGGGAAAGAGAGAATGAAGACACGACCCCCTTCCACTGCCCCCTGCCTCCCCATGGTGCTGAACAGCGGGGGCCCGGGCCCCACCCCATGAGGCAGGAGCTCATACTTCTCCACATTAGGGCTCTCCTGGAACCTCCGACTGGTTTTTTCTCTGTGACAGATGCAGCACTAGAGGCTTTATCACTCATCAAATCTGGAAAGTGACCTGTCCAGTGTCACTATACCATTTTACAAATGAAGAAACGGAGGCTCAAAGAAATTAGGCCACTCAAAGCCAGCAAGTGGCCAAGCCATTCTTGGGGTTTGGGTGTTCCTGGCTCACGCTGCTCCCCCACAACTGCTGCCTGCCTGCTGTCTCCAAAGCACCAGGCTGACCCCTCGGGCCACGTCCACGGCAACTGTCTGTGTAGGACGGCCCCTCCCCATCCCGCTGATGTCTGCAAACCCACCAGCACGCTGCCTCCCCTCACATCATCCTCCCTTCCCGGCCATACTCAGCACGCCTAACAAAGTCTGTAACTGAGGGATGTGTGGCGCATTAATTATGCTTCCACTTTGCACTGGCTGGACTGGAAGCTCCCTGAGGCCAGGTGTGTTTGTCTCTTCTGTGCCCTACACTCAACTCCACAGCCTAGACGCAGGCACCGCGACAACAAACACCAGGCTACAACAAACATTTGTTAAACTGAATCAAGAAACAGTGGGAAGCCCTTAGATTTCCAGGAGCTTCTAAAATTTTAACGGTGGCCTTTATCTACAGAAAATCACTAAGCCACTCTATTACTTCTTGGGGAAAAAAAAATACCTGCCAAACTGAGGATATTGTTCATTATCTACCAGCTCTGAGGGCCCAAGCTCTCTGTTTACCTGTGCTGGGCATCAGCACCTCAGCGTTACGAGCGAAGCTGGGGCCATGCTTGGCTACATGTTCTGGAAGGCACTGTCCCCCCCGTTGACCACACACGCACAAACTCCTGTACTGAAAACGAGAAGGAAACCTTAGCTGTTTCTTTAGCTGTTGACACATTCTCCAGCTACTCCTGGGGCTCTTCTTTTTTTTTTTTTTTTTTCCCCCAACTGGAATCAGTTAGAAATCTTTTTGGACTTTGAAGGAAAAGTTCTTCTTTTAATTAAGGTTCAGCTTATCTGTATGGGAGTGTTTCCACTGCTTAGAAATGAGCATCTTCCCAGACTCGAGGTCTTGCTGGCAATTCCAATTATGCCGTATGACAAAAACACAGTTTCCCACACTGGGACATGTGTGAAATGATAAGTGAAGGGGCATCCGGAAAAGATGGCAGCCACAGCAAGCCTAGGCTTTCCCCCAATGGAGGGGAAATGCTCTTACTGCAAAGACATTCATCCTGTTCGCTAGACCACATTTTATGGAGGGGACCTTAAACTGGCTCATGTGAGTATCAGCCGGACGTCAATACTCATCTCCCAAGACATTTGTCCAACATAACCTGCCAAAATCAATGACCTCATTGTGTAAATACCAGAGGGGACCCGCCTGGGTCTAATCTTCAACACACACACACACAAGTGAACAGGGTTCCCAGGTAACCCAACACCCTACAAGGTATTTACCTAGCAGACAGGAACATTCTCTGAGTAGCAACAGACTCATAAACTGGCATTGTGGGTGAAAGTGGATTCCCCGCAATCAGATCATCCTAGATTCAACAGAAGGGATTCTGGACCCATGTAGACCTCCCACAAGACAGACTCCCAAGAACTCTTGGCTGAAACAATCAACTCTTTATAAAATCGCAATACCAATGACACTTTGCAGGACGCTATTTCCACCCCATGAGCTCCAGGGTCTCCGTGCTCTCCCCGCACTGTGAAACTCACAAATAACCAGACTGAAGCTTACAGAGGCCACACCAGAGGCCAGCGGATAGATGCCCTCCCAATTATAAAGGCATGTTTCCACTGTTAGCTGGTAAGACAGTCCTCAGAGTCTGTGCAAATCCTTAGAGCATTCAGCTTCCATCTGTCCCCTACTTAGCCTTGGTGACTTTGCATTTCCAACAAGGAAAGAAGTGTCAGCTACCTCTCTAGATTCTGAGTTTCATCTTCCTCAAAGATGTAGGCAGCACGAAGCTGACATAGAATACAAAGCCATACATGTTGGCCACATCCCTGTGTACTCCACACTGAGCGTATTTGTAGTTAAACTATAGCACATACTTTATTTATTATTTTTTTTACATAGCATGTACCTCAAAAGAAGACACGCAAAAGACAACCAAAGGAAGCGAGTGGCAGGATTTTAATTAGTCTACAATTATTTTATTTAACTTTTCCGTGATAATGATATAATTGTCACCGTATGGGTCAGTAGACAAAACAGCGAAAAAAATACAACACATCACATTCCGTGGCCTGCGTAAAGTCTCAAGGCACAGATGCCTTTCTTTTAATCATTCTCATTCTATTTTTTTTTTCCAGTAGTTTCTTTTGTTTGGCTTAGGGTTTGGGGTTATTGCTTATGTTTTTTAGAATAGCTGGGATCCAACAAAAAGAAGTGATACTTCATTATAATAACAACAGCTTTATAGGATTTAAGGATTATGGCCATTAATTCCCCAAGTATGTATTCCAAATAAACTTAATGATGTCACTATTGAGTTATTTATTGTAAGTGATCATAACCTTTGAACATTTGACTGGCAATGCAGATCCCAGGGACCAAATCCCACCATCATTCAGTATTACATTCCCTGACATTTGTAGAGTGCTATATATTTAAGTTTCAATAACAGAACACTTCTTATTAACACTAGTAACAAGAACACACATTCCGGGAGCACGGCGAAGGAGGGTTGGTTTTTAAGGACGGTGAACATCACAAGGGAAGCTGTGAGGGGAGGGAACAGTGGGGGGCAGCCCTCACCCTAGAGGCAAGATAAAAGCCAGCCAGCAAATGCAGGTCAAAAGCAAAGTTATATTCAGTACATCTGATTTCTTTTTACTTTCAAAATTTTACTGTAAAAGATAAAAAAACAAACAAACACTAAAACCAGTGAAACAAGCATTTTTAAAAGTACAAGAAATAATAGGAGAGCCACCCCATAAATGCACCTCGTACACCACACATTAAGCCAAAGTAGCTTTGGATGCTATAGTTTTATGTGTGTGACAAGCACAGAGACACTGAGGACGCTAGAGCGAGAATCTCCCTTTCACATTCTCTTTCCTCCTTCCCCAGAAAAAGCCAGGAGGCTCCAGTCAGTCGGTTATGCTTTCTCCACCTTGTTTTCTGTGGGTTTTTGGTAGGCTCCAGGCTCCGAGCTGTCCATACAGAGCCAGACGCGGGGCTCAAACCCACAAACCACAAGATCACGACCTGAGCCAAAGTCTGACACCCAACTGACCGAGTCACATAGGGACCCCTCTCCTCTGTGTGAGGGCTGTGCTGCTACATATTCAAACTACAGACACATGGATGATTGGTATAATTCTGACACTTCCAGTTTCACTGACACTATGCTTTTAAGATTAATCGGTGTTGATGTATGTAGTCTATTTTATTCATTTGGGTCTTACCTAGCATTTCATTGAAGGAAAATCCTGTGACTGATTTATCCAGTTCCCCCACTGACTTGCCCACATGCCTCCTTGGGTTCGCACAGAAGACTCTTCGTAGCATGTCCACAGAGTAATAACAATAATTGGGACAGATCTTTCCTTTTACATTTCTTCAACCCTCTTCTTTTATAATGTGTTCTGGGCTTTTGTTTGTTTGCTTTGTGCTTCTCAGAGCGGACTTCATGGGCTCTCCACAATGACATTACGAAGAGCTTTCCCTCTACGTTTTTATGACAACCTTAGGAATTGGCTTTCCTCATTTAGATTTTCATCCACCTAGAATTCCAATTTTTATATGGAATGCAGTAGGCATCCGCTGTTTTCCATAAGGTAATTGATTTCTTTCTTTCGTTCATCTATTTCGTGTAGGCATTTTTCCGCCTGTCAGAGTCCATCTGTCTGACCCTATGCTAACTCCCCTCTGCCCCACAAGACAGGATCTCTGCGAGCTCTCCCTCGGTCCCCTCGGTCTGTTTACCCACACCTGGGCTAATATGACAGATTTAGATTTATTTTTTTTTAATAATGTGCCCCCATTTATTTCCTTCCCACAAGAAAATGAGTTGGTCTACAAAAAGTAAAAGTTATTTTTCATTTTTTCATAATTTTTAGAGTAATGCACCTCTGTTTTTATGCTTCTCGGAATATTCGGTTCTTTACCTACACCCCCCACCAGGAGGTAAAAAGTAAAAGTGATTTTTGCGTATCAAGAGCACTACAGAAAATACAGATTATCCCCTAGGCATTTTGCGAGTGCGTGTGTATCCTGTTCAATGAAAAATACTCCTTTAAAAAAAGACCGAGAGGAAATTGAATTCAAATGACTCAGAATGGATTTGCCCATCTTTTAAAAAGTTTACGAGGCAATAAATCTTTGTGCTCAAGGAATCACCTCCTCCTTAGACTTGATAAAAATGGAAATGTTGCCATTCTCTAAGAACACCTCAGTGACTTTATTCTCCTCACGGGGCCCTTCTCTCCCTTGGCCATTATCAAGGCAAGGAGGGGACACAGCCAGCGCGTCAGCATGGAAGGAAGGTGGGAAAGAGCAGCGGTTTCCACCCCAGACTTGCTGCATGTGTTTGGCGAGTCACAAAATCTCTGTATCAATAATTTGAAATGGAGGATGTGGAAATTCTTTGCTACAAAACCTCATACGCCCTTTTTGCACCTTTCTTTTGCATCTTTGTTAAGGTAAAATTAGCAGGACGCCTGGCTGGCTCGGTTAGTGGAACAGGTGACTCTGAATCTTGGGGCTGTGAGTTCAAGCCCCACATTGGTTGTAGAGATTACTTAAAAAACCAAAACAACAAGGACAAAAATATTAATAATAAAATTGGGTTGTAAGAGTCTGTTATACCTCCGAAGTACAAGTCCTTTGTCATGTGTACTGATGTTTTATAGTTGTTTTTCTGTAGCGTGGATTTTCACTTTCTTCGCAGTGCCTTTCAATAGTAAAAGTGTTTAATTTTGATCAAATCCTATTGATGAGTTTTTCCCTTTAACAGGTTACAATTTTTGGTGTATTCTACTTAACAAACAGCTTTCTAGCCCAAGGCTACCAAGATCTTCTTCAATTTTTTTTTCCTACTAGTGTCATAGTTTTAGAACTTTTAAGTCCATGACCTATTTTCACCTATTTTATTTTTTTAATTTTACATAGCTTTATTTTTAATCATAAATTATTACATGCTCATTGGAGGACATTAGAAAATGCAGAATACCTACGAATATTTTGTAACAACACTTATCAGGGACTTCTAAAAGGTGGTTCAACATTGTTTCGTGTGTCTGTTGGCCATCTGGATGTCTTCTTTGGAGAAGTGTCTGTTCGTGTCTTTAACCCATTTCTTCACTGGATTATTTGCTTTTTGGGTGTTGAGTTTGGTAAGTTCTTTATAGATTTTGGATACCAACCCTTTCTCTGATGTGTCATTTGCAAATATCTTCTCCCATTCCATTGGTTGCCTTTTAGTTTTGCTGATTGTTTTCTTCACTGTGCAGAAGCTTTTTATTTTGATGAGGTCCCAATAGTTCATTTTTGCTTTTGCTTCTCTTACTCTGGAGACGTGTTGAGTAAGCAGTTGCTGCAGCCAAGGTCAAAGAGGTTCTTGCCTGCTTTCTCTTCAAGGATTTTGATGGTTTCCTATCTTACATTTAGGTCTTTCATCCATTGTGAGTTTATTTTTGTGTATGGTGTAAGAAAGTGATCCAGGTTCATTTTTCTGCATGTCCCTGTCCAGTTTTCCCAGCACCACTTGCTGAAGAGACGGTCTTTATTCCACTGAATTTTCTTTCCTGCTTTGGCAAAGATGAGTTCAAGCTGTATTACAAAGCTGTAGTCATCAAGACAGTGTGGTACTGGCATTAGAACAGACACTCAAATCATTGGAACAGAAGAGAGAACCCAGAAATGAACCCACAAATGTATGGCCAACTCATCTTCGCCAAAGCAGGAAAGAATATTTTCACCTATTTTAATTCTGGGGGGACTGCATGCACAAAGGGTGCAAGTTTATTTTTTGCATATGGATATCAGTGCTTTCATAACCTACTGTCAAAAGCTGATACTTTCCCCCAATGAACTGGCCTGGGACACAGTCAAAAATAAACTGGCCATGTAAGTGTGGAACTATTTGTGGACAGTCTGTTGAATCCCACTGCCCTAGGTGTCTATTTTTACACAAACATTACACCACGCTGATTACTATCATTTTATAAGAAATCCTGAATCCAGTGGGGTACCATCACCGTGTTCGGCTTTCTCAAATCTGTTTTGGCTAGCCTGGGTATTTCACATGTCCAAACACATTTTAGAATCTGCTTCTAACTCCCTACAAAGAGGCTTGCTGGGATTTCCAGTGAGAGAGCACTGAATCTACAGAGGGGGAATCTGGGCAGAACTGTCAACCCAACATAGAGTGTTTGGATCCTCCAACTATTTATTTCATTAATTTCTGACAATGGCATCTTATAGTTTTCTGTGTGAAAGAGTTACACACATTTACCCAGATTTATTCCTAAGTATTTCATATTTCTGATGCTATATTAAATGATATTTTTTTCAGTTGCTAATTGGAAGGTTCTAATACACAGGAATACAACGTATTTCTTGTAAACTGCAACCTCACTAAAGCCACTTACTAGTGCTGGTGGTGTTTTTAGGTTCCATAGGATTTTCCATATAAACCTATATTACTCCATGCAAATGTAACGCAGGCCACTTGGAGAATATCAGATTTTTTAGCAGTCACATTAAAAGTAGGTAAATTTCATTTTAACATACCTAGGCTATTTTTCCAAAATATTATTTTTATCATGTAATGATTTTTTTTAATTATGATTGAAATAGTTTCCATTCTTTTTTTCATACTTTGTCTTCAAAAGTACAGGTGCACCTCGGTGCCTCAGTACGTTAAGCATCTGACTCTTGATTTCAGCTCGGGTCATGATCTCATGATTCGTGGGACTGAGCCAGGCATGGGGCTCTCTATACTGACATCATGGAGCCTGCTTGGGATTCTCTCTCTCCATCTCTGTGCCTCTCTGTCCCTCTCCCCTGCTTGCACTCTCTCCCTTTCTCTCAAAATAAATATACAAACATTAAAAAAATTAAGTGTTTACACTTGGGAGTACCTCTCCATTCAAAATACTGAAGTAGCAACTTGTGGCTCATGGCTACATTCAAGGGCAATGCACAGCCACACAGAGTCAGTCTACTTCTTATTCCTCGTCTGCAGGTCTTTTGTTCCTTATCTTGCCATTTTCACTAGTGAGGGTGTCTGTACAGCATTGAAGAGACATGGTGGTAGTGATCAACCCGACCTCACTCCAGATCGCAGGAAACAGCATTCAGTCTTTCACTATTAGGAGCGATGATACGCTTTTTCACAATTGCCTTTAATCATTTGAGGTGGTTCCTTCTCAGTCCTAGACAAGGAGAGCCACTGTGTGAAGAAGTGTCGAACTATGTCACGTGCCTCCTCTGCATCTATGACACGTAGTGCATTTACTGAAACGATCTGTTAACATGATGAATCACATCAACTGATTTTTTTTAATGTTAAACTAAATTTGGGGGCGCCCGGGTGGCTCATCTGGTTAGGCATCTGACTTCAGCTCAGGTCATGATCTCACAGTCCATGGGTTCAAGCCTCACACTGGGCTCTGTGCTGACACCTCAGAGCCTGGAGCCTGCTTCGGATTCTGTGTCTTCCACTCTCTGTCCCTCCACTACTCACGCTCTGTCTCTCTTACTCTCAAAAATGAATAAATGTTAAAAAAATTTTTTTAAACTAACGTTGAATTCTTCAAATTCCATTTGGTCATGTTATATTTTATACATAAAACATATGAACACTTAGGAATATTTTTCATTGACAATTTTGGTCTGTGATTTTCTGCCTTTGGTTTTGGTATCAGATTAATGGTGGCCTCATGACATGAGCTGGGGAACGTTCTCTCTCATTGTGGAATAATCTGTGTCATACTGGGATTATTTTATCCTAAAATTTTGGTAAGAACAGACCAGGAAAGACATCTGAACCTGAGTCTTCTTTGTGGAAGATACTTAATTACATATTCAAACTATATACACATAGGGCTATTCAGACTCTCTCTTCCTTAAATGAACTCTGTTAGTTCCTTTTCCAAGGAATTTTTCCATTTCATCTAAATTGTGGGATTTGTGGGCATAAAGCTCTTCATAATATTTCTTTACCTGTTAAAGACTATAGAACCTCTAGTAACTATCCCTCTCACAATTTTTATTTTGGAAATTTCATCTTATTATTTGACTGCCTCGATTTTAACAATTTTACTGGCCATCTCAAAGAACCACTTTTAGTCTCACTGATTTCCTCTACTGTTTTTCCGTTTACGATGTCATTGTTTTCTGCTCCTTTGTTTAATTTCCTTTCTTCTAGTCTAGACTACCTTTTCTAGTTTCTGAAGGCAGAACCCTAAGTTAGTTACTGATTTGAGCCCTCCATCTTTGTAGCAGAAACTACTCAATGCTATAAGTTCTCTCTAAGCCCCATTCTCTCTAAGCATCCCCCCCATCTGGAAGGCATCAAGTTCTCATTCATCCAGTTTAGCATACTCTCTGGTCACACTTGTAATTTCTTCTTGGACTCCTTGGCTATTTAGAAATGTGTTGTTTAATTTCCAATCACTGACTGGTTTTCCAAATTTCTTTGTGTGGTTTCTAATTAAAGTCCATTATGGTCAAAGGACATACTTTGTATGAGTAATCCTTTCACATTCAAGGGAAGTGATTTTTACAGTCAAGGATAGGGTCTATCTTGAAATGTTCCACATGCATGTTAAAGAACATATGCTCTGCATTGTTGGGTGGGGAGTCCATAAACACCTATCAGATCAACTTGTTTGGCAGGACTTTTAAAATCTCCTATGTCTTTGCTGACTTTCTTACCATCCCATCAGTTTTGAAGAGTGTTGTAATCTTTGAGTAAGACCGTGGACTACCACATCCTATATTTTGAGTCTCTTATCAGGTGCACAGGCATTTGAAACTACCAGGTCTTGATGAAGTGGGTCCCTTTCCATCAGGAAATGTTCCTCTGTCACTGGCACCTTGCTCTTTGAGACCCATCCCAGGAATTATTCCAACTGCTCTTTCCTGAAGGTTCTTCCCCGAATACCGTAAGTTCCTCCCATTGCATGTGCTAATTGGTGCTCAGGTAGAGACTTCCTAGGACCAGCTACATGTCTCTGGAGTTACTCTCGGGGCAGGAAGCTGGGGTGATCATAGGACTCCCTCCCCCACTGCTTCCCTTTCCATTAAGTTCACCTCCCTGTAGTATCCCTTTGCCGGTGTCTCAAAACCATCATTCCATGTATTTTGTCCCAATTTTGCAGTCATTTAAGGTGGGAGGGCAAACCGAGTCTCTATGACTTCATTGTGCTGGGAGACGGACATCCAAAATGCCTTCCTCTTTTGAGTACAACTATCACACGATGATTTTTAAAGTATGCTCGTTAATCTCAGCTTTGAATTAGACAGAAAAACTGCTAAAACCAGCATAATACAAAATCAACGTCAGGCAATTTGTACTCTGAGAGAGTGGTATATGTTAACAGAAGCCCAGGAACTAAAGCTGCTCGTTAAAATAAAAGCTGAATTTAAACAAGCAGACCCAAGCAGTCATAAATCACGGGTGGCGGAGCTCAAACACTTATTTGGCAAAAAGACTCCATCCTCAGCTTAGGACAGTTTATTGTTTCGGGGGGAGTTTCTCCCCAGCAGGGACCAGCAACGCTTCCAAAATCTATCCTAATCTCTCCCATCTTCTTTCATCACTGGTCCCCTGAGGTGTGGACCACTCCTTGCACTTCGATGGGTGCTTGTGTCCTCCCGGCCTTCACCCCCCGCCCCCGACACAAAGCCGTGTGGAAGGAAGTCCACCCTCCATCCACCTCCCAGCTCCAAGGCCCTGGGAGTTCGAGCACACACACGCCGCTGCACGGCCTGCCACCCGGGCGGCCACACAGGACCCGCACTTAAAAGGGACCACATTTGACATAACACTCTGGTGACACTGTTTTTTTAAATTCTTAACAACTTCTGAGCAAGGAGCCTGCATCTGCAGTTTGCACGGGGCCCACGTAACACATAGCAGATGTGAGTGCAGACTACGTACAGATGTGTGTTTTATGTCCACCGGGCCTTTGAACATGCTCAGGTGCATGAGAAAGTAGAAATAAGGCTCCTACAGCATCGAGCATCTCAGTTCCCTCGCACTTATTATGGGTTAGATTGTGTGCCCGCACCAAAACAGTGAGAGAGTCAGAGACAGAGACAGAGACAGAGACAGAGACAGAGAGAAAGGAAAAAGGAAAAACAAGATATAGGAAGTCCTAACCCCAATACCTCAGAATGTGGGCTTATTTGGAAATAGTGTCATTGTAGGTGCAAGTAGTTAAGATGAGGTCGCACAAGGGTAGACAGTCCCCCAGTATGACTGACACTCCTACAAGAAAGCAGTCACGCGAAGACAGACAGACGCAGGGAGAGCAAAGGCAGAGGCCGGTTACGTTGCCACAGTCCGTCGGAGAGACGCCAGTGCCGGCCAGGGCACCACGAGAAGCCGGCAAGAGGCAAGGAATATTCTCCTACAACTGCAGAGGGAGCATGGCCCTGCCACACCTCGGTTTCAGATCCGTGGCCTCTAGAACTGTGGGGGCAGCGCATTCCTACTCTCCCCAGTCCCTCAATTTGAGGTACTTTGGTCCGGCACCGGGCAGCAAGTACCTGAAGCCGCACGTTCACCTGGGAGCCAAAGTCAGCTCAGCCTTCCTGGTGAACACGTTCTCCTCTAAAGCCTCTGGTTACTTCCCAGCACCAACGCTGCACTGCGGTCGCGAGGAGCCACGCGTCCCGGGAGCTTCCTGGACGGTGACAGCCAGTCCGGGCAGCCCCGGGTGCCCCGGGTGGGGGGTGAGGGGGCCTGGGCACGTCCCAAGAGCAGAGAGAAATGCTCGTGTTTGTGGTGGTGAAGCTGAGATGAAGAAATGATTATAAACTCCATTCTTGGGCCATGAAGTCCAAAAAGTAAATGATCGGAACCCACCATCCACCTATATCGTCCAAGAAATGTTTTAGTCTTGCTATAGTCCCTACAGGGAACAGAAACCTCTGGACAAAAGTACCCAGAGGGAAGGCTCCATGTGACCACGGGAGGGTGGCTAAGTATTAAACAGACCATCTCCAGGCGGCTCTGGGCCCTCCACCTCGTCTCCCCTCCCCCCTGCTCCTCGCCCAGCTCCAGATCACCCCTTCCCAGTGTGATGAGTACCCTGCAGGCCCCTGTGCGCTGGGCTGGGGGTTAGATACAGAGAGACACATAAACGCCCAGCCTGAGCGAGCTGGAGGCAGAGTGGAAAGGATGTATGTGAGTTCATTAAAGCCTGGAGTATTGGCTAATACCAAAATCCATTCCACAAATAAGAAAATTACATTTAAGAGATATATATGTATATATATAAAATATATATGCTATTATATATGTCATACATATTATATGTTATATATGTTATGTCATATATATTTCATATACAAAGCACTGCAAATACGGAACGAAAGGAAAAATATCATGGTGATGGTGTAAAATACAGTATTCACCTGTTCTCTCCAATTCTTGTTTACCCCAAATCTAGAAGTTTACTGTGAAGTCTCCTCCGTGTAAACCTCTTTATTGGATTTGGGGATATATACCTTGCCCCTTCCCTTGAGCCTGGCGAGGAGGATATTAGCGGCTGCTGAGAAAAGGAAACGTGAAACACAGAACACTGGGGAAGCTAAGTGAGGTGTTGCTTAGCAACTCTTAATAGGAAATAATTTAAACTCCAGATTTATTTTTTTCCCCGAGCACTTGCTGCTGCTTCAGCCTGGAGTCTAGAATTCAGGGCCCTTCCCGCCGGCAGCTCCCCTGCAGGCACGCACCGGCACACACGCCATCTCAACCGGACAATGATGGCGGCCTTGGTCACCAGTCCCCACGTCTCTTTGGCTAGAAGTGCATCCCACTCCATTACAAGCACAAAGTAGCTGGAATTCCACAACCTTTCATAGAGTCATTCACAAACGCTGAAGGCAGTAACACTGCTGGCTCAGCCAGCATCCAAAGCATCTCCACCTGGGGCCTCTGAAGGGCTTAGTTAGTCAAGTGTCCGACTTCGGCTCTGGTCACGATCTCGCAGTTAGTGGGTTCGAGCCCTGCGTCAGGCTCTGTGCTGACAGCTCAGAGCCTGGAACCTGCTTCAGATTCTGCATATCCCTCTCTCTGCCCTTCCTCTGCTCTGTCTCTCTCTCTCAAAAATAAAATAAACATTAAAAAAATTAAAATAACAAAGTGTCCCCACCGAAGTGGAAGTGGAGTCAATAACAGATGTTTTGGAAGTCTAAGGAACATTCTCCCTCCCATGTAACATGCTAGGTTTTCCATGAAAACACTACAGGTTCCAGACTGCAGTCATGATGTCCTTCAACTTCTGGCTGACTTCTCCAGGTGATGCTTCCAGACGGGGCTGCAGGCACAGCGCCATCATGCAGCACGAGAGCCATCCTACACAGACTACAAAGAAGGTCACAGATGTACCCAAAGCCAGGGCAGCGCGGGAAAGGCTGTACCAGGCTGGATGGAACTCTGATCCCTGAGCTGGCACCCAGGCAAATGCCCTCCCAGGACCCTCTGGGTCTAATGGATTTTTCCTATGGGAAAGATACAGCCTCGCTGCAGGTATATAGGAGCTAAGAAAGGACCAGATGAGAAAACCAGCAGAAAGAAGTGAAATGAAAAGGAATCTATTTATAAGGAAGTGAGGTTAGCTTCAGTATAAAAGCAGTCATTATTGGGGTGCCTGGGTGGCTCTGCTGGTTAAACGTCTGACTCCCACTCAGGTCATGATCTCCCGATTCATGGGTTTGAGCCTCACGTCGGGATTCTCTCTCTCCCCCTCTCTCTCTGACCCTCCTTTGATTGTATTTTCTCTCTCTCTTAAAAAATAAACTTTAAAAACAAGCTATCATTACTTTCAAATAATAATAATAACTAATATATGTACATGGACATTTGTTTCTTGAGTCAGGTATATCCAATTTCTCCTGTTGATTCATCTGAGGAATGAAAAACACATTCCCTTCAACAGGGAATATCTGCTGACAATATGAAACTATGATAGGATCCATTTTATGGCATCTCTAAGTAACAGCTTCCTCTCCAAGAGGCTCAGATAGAACAATCCAGAATTCCCAATATTGTCCCTGCCTGATCATAACAATTTGTCATACACTGAGGCATGACAGGAAACACCCATTTTCTTTTCTTTTTAATGTTTATTTATTTTTGAGGGACAGAGAGCTAGAGCATGAGTGGGGGAGGGTTAGAGAGGGAGGGAGACACAGAATCTGGAGCAGCTCCAGGCTCTGAGCTGTCAGCACAGAGCCCTACGCGGGGCTCGAACCCACGTGCTGTGAAATCATGACCCGAGCCGAACGTGGAAGCTTAACCAACTGAGCCCCCCAGTCTCCCCATCACACCCCACAGCTCCAGTGACAAGGAGCACATGGAGATGGTGCATGGTGATCATGGGGCCAGAATGCTGTGTTCAAGCTCTGTCTGTCTTCCTGGCTGTGTGACTTCAGGAAGGTTGCTCAACCTCTCTGAGTTTTCATTTTCTCACCTGCAAATTCCAGTAATAATGGTACTTCAGTAAGCATACTGAATACTGGTACTGAAGTAAGTATACCTCAGAGGGTAGCAGAGATCAATAACTTATGTAGGTAAAGGCACTGAACACCACTCGGGACAGGAAAGAACAGGGTGGCAGAGGCGTTTTCCATCACCATGACGGGGAAGCGGGCCGGCAGACGGGCAGGTCAGGTGTACACGAGTTCTGTATTTCCACGAGTATCTGCACTGTGACCTCTACGTATGTGACACTCTGCTGCCCACTGGGACCACAGCAGCAAACAATCATGTCTCCAAGCAAGGCCACCCGGTCTTGAAAACGTACACCGATGTGAGTGGGGTGGGGGAAGAACTGCGCCAGTGCAGGGGTGAGTATGCCAGTGCCTGTTTCATTCCCAGTCAGGACTTTAAGATGCCCTTCTCCAGGACCAGGGCCTATGTTCCTCTACAGAAATGCACAGAAGGTGAAAACGAGGAGGAAGCACAGAGACTGTTCCGGAAACACCAGCAGAACTGTCTACTGGGACGAGGTCAGGGCTGGGGACGCCCAGGGCGGGTAGCTGCAAATCCCCAGCTCACTGCACAGCCGGGGCACTTTGCCCTCACTCCGGCTGGAAACTAACAGTAGTTAGAATACAGAAATGCCACATCCACTAACCGCCCATAAATGTGCAGGGTCTCAAAATCACTGCGCTCCGGGCTGGGTCCAGCTGCCCTGTACCTCCTTGAAATCCACATTTTGTCAGTATTTCCTTTGCTATTAAAACAACAAGAATACAAGGCTTAAACACCCCTCAACTTTCTTGCGAAATGAAGTATTTGCATTACTTCTTAGTTTTTCTCAGGTGTGTCCTTTTTCAGCAGTAATGAAATGTTACCCAAAACGCCCCTGGAGAAACCTCCCTTGTGCATGAAGGCGTAGACATGGGCGCCTTGACTACTAAGGAGCGATCTCTCCAGGCTGGATTTCTCCAACCACAGGCTACAAAGCTCTTCCGATGGTCAATAAATCCTGCAGCAGGACTGCCCGCGACTGCACGGAAGGAAAGGCAGACTGATTCTGTACCGTGTCACAGCCTATGAGAAGCCTTTGTCTTCTTTCATTTTCTTCTGCTTTCAATAAAGAAAAAAAAAAGAGATGCTTGCACACTGATGTCCTACTTTCGTAAGGAAACACATGTAGGCACAGGCGGAATGTCTGGCATCCTTTTAGGTCATGCAGCCAAGACGTGACTTCTTCCTGGAGCAACATGCTAGCCTTTCAGTTTGGCGGTACTTGAATAAATCTATTATACAATAACCTTGAGCATCGTCTCTCTGCCGAGGCTGAAATGAGGTTGTCAGGAACAGAAGAGTTCCCTTCAGTCTATTCAGTGAGCTGCTGGTGTGAAGGAAGCAGAAGATTGGAGTCAAATGCAAATAGGGCTCAGCTTTCTTGTTCTTGCTTGGCCAACCCAGCATCCGTGTGCTTAAGTGCCAGCCATTCAGACCACTGCTCTCCTTCCCTGCCGCCTTCTGAACTGGATTCTCATCTCAGAGGGACGATCTGAAGTCCGGAGGAATCTGCCGAGATGGAATGCATTCATTCTTCCTAGGAATTCATTCAACAAAACATCCTCTAAGAGCCTGGGCTTCACCCAGTAAACCAAAGCATGATAAAAACCTATCAGGCAAAACTTCTGGGTGTCAGGTCACTAATGTAGGAGCCCAGGAGAAGCACTCACCTTATTCAGACAGGCAGCAGTACGCCGAGGTTCCCTTATGCACGAACATTCGCTCATGTTGGTGCTTCTCAGGTTATCTTCTCTTTGTTTTCATGAGTGCAACTTCGTTTCAACAGGATATTCACCTTCCGGAATGCATCTGGTTTCAAAAAGTGTCAAAACCCACATGGCACATGTTTCGTCCCAAGGCGGGTTTACAGTTTAAGTGATGCTCGACGTCAAGAGCAGTTATCAAAATCTCAGGAGGGTGAGCGGACGTCACACAAGACGCAAGTGGCTTCTCGCAATCCGCTTAGGGAACGCCATGGCGTCCAGCGGAGTCACAGCTCTCATGAGTTCAACCGTGTCACTCAAAAAGGATGGTTTCAAGCCCTCACCCCCAGTACGGGCGAATGTGATCTTATTTGGAAACGGGGGCCTCCGCAGGTGTGATCAATTTCAGCGCATCAGAAGAGGCCCTAAATCCAGGAGGATGGGTGTCCTTGCAAGGAGAGAAGGGACACACGGGGGTCTCCCAGCGAAGGAATGGGCAAGGATTGCTGGAAACCACAAGAAGCTGGAAGGGGCAGGAAGGATCCTCCCCTAGAACCTCCGTGGGGAGAACGGCTTTGCCCATACCTCGATTTCAGATTTCCGGCCCCAGGGCTGGGAGACATGATTTGTGAACCTTGGTTAACCCTCTTCAGGTAGCGCTCGCCCTCCCAGGAAGGGCCAGGGCTCTAGAGGCTCTCACCCTCGGGCCACCGCCTCGCTGTCACTGCACTGTGCGTGCGCAGAAGACGGAACCAACCCTGTACACATGGCCACTGGTTTCTTAAAAAATTAAAAATAAAATTATCTTATCGACTTGACCTAATGGAACAGAGAAAGCAAGTACCTGAGAGAAGCCTCCGTGAACATTCCCTTCGAAGCTGTCCGAGTATCTGTCTGACCCACTCGGGAAAACAAGAACGAAAACAGGAACAGCTCTACTCTCCCGGCCTCTGCATCACCGTACGAATGGGACACTCAGGACACAGACGCGGCGCGGCCAAATCGGCCCAAGCGAGCGGCGAGGCGACAGGACTTCCCTCTCAAACACAGGCGTCCGGCTACGCAGCTGGAGCACAGAGCCCTGCAATTTACCACCGACTCCACTCGGAGTTGCTGGAACCATCAAGAAGATAGCATTTTGGGGGCGCCTGGGGGCTCAGTTGGTTAAGCGCCCAACTTCGGCTCAGGTCATGATCTCACGGTCCGTGGGTTCGAGCCCCGCATCGGGCTCTGTGCTGACAGCTCAGAGCCTGTTTCGGATCCTGTGTCTCCCTCTCTCTCTACCCCTCCTGTGCTCATGCTCTGTCTCTCTCTGTCTCAAAAATAAATAAATATTTAAAAAAAAAAAAAAAGAAGAAAATAGCATTTTTAAACCCTTTTCATACGGGAGGCAGCCCGGTAGGGGGAGGGGTGCTGGCAGGCGGGAGGGGGTGTCGGGAGGGCAGGTTGGTGCCAAAGTCAAATACCACGGCAGGGAGGCTCTGCACGCAGCCCAGGCACTGAGGGCAAACTGGCCCCCGGCTTCCTCTGTTCCATTTTCCTCGATTCCCCAGGGACCCCTTCCAGCCCTGGCTCCTGACCCTCCTCCGAGCAGCCACCCCTCTAACTGCTGGTTCTTCCCCACACGCTGCAAAATCACTCCTTTGTACCTGATCAAAACAGACAACTCGTGGCCACCACTCTTCTTCCTGAGGGTTCGAGAGCTCGTTCTTTTAAAAGCACCCCTGAGGCTCAGGACCCTATAATACAGGGCTTCTCAGCCCCGGCACCGCTGACATTTGGGGCTGGATCGTTTTCTCCGGGAGGCTCTCCAGTGCACACCATAGGATGTTAGCCACATCTCTGGCTTCTACACACCGGGGGACCGTAGCGTCCCCCTATGAGGGTGGGACACTCAGACATGTTTGTAGATGTGGACAAACACCCCCTGGGGGTGAAATCGCTCCCAGCAGAGAAGCACGGTATCATGAAATAGAGGCAGCCTCTAGAGCGAGGCCCCCCACGATCTAGTGTGCTGCTCCATTCCCTGGACATCTGGCCACAAGCAAGGTCCTACTCACTTGTATCTTGTGTCCACACTTGTAAGGCAGAAGTGTGACAATGCCCCCCTCAGGGAGCAACCTGGGGATAAGTGAGGTCACGCAGGAAGGCATACAAAACAGGACCCGGCAGGCACAGACCTGTTGCACATGCTGCCTACTGATCTTCGGTGCCCGGCACTAGAGATGCTGAGGACTAGGATCTATATTCACTGTGCGGAAGCACCGGCCTCACCTAAAGAGAGGCCTGCCCTTTGCCCTGGGCTCCCGTCCTCTCTAGACCCCTGGCATGTCCTGCGTGACAGCAAGTGTCTGCGGCCTAGTGGCCTTGGCCAAAGGTCCAACTGTGATTTACGTGGGGGACAGGGGGCCACGCGGGGTCAGCTGTGCCTCTAGAGCTGGAGACCACAGTGCTCAGAGCAGGCTGGGAAGGCTGGGGACAGACGGTCAGCCCCGCCGGCAGTTCCTGACTGAGTCCCAGCAAACCCTCTGCACAGAGGGGCTCGGCCACGCTCCCTGGTGGGCAACACTCCACACCTGCTGCTGGGCTGTCCTCGACTCCACAGGGAGGGGGCAGGGACGCGCCACAGCCGGGAGCTGCCCTGGGGCCCTTCCCTCAGCTGATGCTCATCTGTTCTTTTTTTTTTTTTTTTAATGTTTATTTATTTTTGAAGGAGAGACAAAGTGTGAGCAGGGGAGGGGCAGAGAGAGAGGGGGGAACACAGAATCCGCAGCAGCTCCAGGCCCTGAGCTGTCAACACAGAGCCCAACGCGGGGCTCGAACCCACGAACCGTGAGATCATGACCTGAGCCGAAGTCGGACACCCAACCGACTAAGCCCCCCAGGCGGCCCCTCTGTACTTTCTTTGTAGTGAAACCCCAACCACAACAGCTTCAATAGGCTCTGCGAGTCCTTCTAACAAGTCCTCAAACTTCAGGCCGGTCTTGGGAGCCTCCACCTGCCACGGGTGTCAGCGGTGAGCCGTCCTACGTGGAGAGCACCCTCTGTCTGTGCAGGCGCGCCCTGCCCCCTACCCTATGGCAAGATGATGAATTTACCTCCTGCCAGTAGGAACCACACCCCCTTAATTAACAGCGAACTTGCCGCCACACTTCTCACAGGTCAGTGCTCACTGGGGGGTCCCCCTCAGTGGTGCTCGAACAGAAAGGTGCTGGGTTGTGGTCAACATGACAGAATACTTCCATGTTAGATCATTGCACTGACCGTTTGGGGCAGGATTTCAAAGCCCAGAGGAGGAGCGGGTGCAAGTGTCCCTCGGCCGGCAAGACCCATGAGCGGGCCCACGGCGGGAGACAGCTGACCAGGCCCCCAGCTGGGAAACAAGGCGACGGGAGCCGCAACCCGGAGCCTGGCTGCGGCCTGTATCACATACGCAGCAGGAACGGCTGGGGCCCAAGAAATGTGCCCGGGGCCGCCGGCTGAACCGGCCACTCCTCCTGCAAAGTCAGTGGGGCCACGCTCCGCACACACACCCCTTCTGCACAGGGCCCTGGCGGCTGCGGGAGGCAAGGGTCCACCCACAGGTGGGGCCACAGGCTGGGGAGGGCGCGAGGAAGTCGCAACTCAGTATGAGCTTGGACCCAAAACTGTCAGAGCGTGCAGAAATCACCAAGACCAGGCACTTAACCAACAAACTCAGTGCCTGACAGAAATCAATCTTGACTCAACAGCTCCAAAATAAGAAGGTTTAAGATACTCTAAGATGGGGCGCCTGGGTGGCTTGGTCGGTTGGGCGTCCGACTTTCGCTTAGGTCATGATCTCGCGGTTCGTGGNAAATAATTTCACCTGATCTGTATCATAACCCTATCAGATAGGCAGCCAAGCCTGGACTAAAATCACAAATATTCTGATCCCTCGTCCAGCATCTTTCCAATAGAGCACGTTTTATCACCTCTTTTAAAAAATAATGCCACTTTTGGGGCACCTGGGTGGCTTAGTCGGTTAAGCGTCCGACTTTCTCTTGGGTCGTGATCTCGCGGTTCGTGGGTTCGAGCCCCGCGTCGGGCTCTGTGCTGACTGCCGGCTCAGAGCCTGGAGCCTGTTTCAGTCTGTGACTCCCTCTCTCTCTGACCCTCCCCTGCTCACGCTGTCTCTCTCTCTCTCTCCTAGAGATAGATAAAAATATTAAAAAAAAAAAAAAAGAAAAAAAGATACTCTAAGAGATTTTTTTTTTTTTTAACTTTTTAAATGTTTATTTGTATTTGAGAGAGACAGAGCGTGAACGGGGAGGATCAGAGAGAGAAGGAGACACAGAATCAGAATCAGGCTCCAGACTCTGAACTGTCAGCACAGAGCCTGACGCGGGGCTCAAACTCACAAACTGTGAGATCAGGACCTGAGCACAAGACGGATGCCTAACTGACTGAGCCCCCCATGCACTCCAAGAGATTTTTAAAAGCAGGTGGATAGTAGCAATAAAACCAAACTGAATGTTATAAAACCAAAAGATAGGTAAAAACAGAGTAAGTTTCTACAAAAAAAAAAAAAAATCCATTGTTAAATCTGGAGATGAAAAACTAGAGCCACACAGCCTGCTGGTGGCCGAGGGCTCTCGTACGTGTGAAGACACAACGCATCCCCTGCCAGGGGTCTATCCTCGAAGGGGGATGGTCAGTCATTGGAAAAACTGCAGCAGGTTGAGCGAGGGGTGCAGCACATGATGGGGGGGGAGCCCTGGAGGTCGGGGAGGCTGCTCTAAGAGCTACAAGGTTAATGGAGGTAACACAGGGCCACATAACACTTGCAGAAAGAGCACCCCAGGCAGGTAGGAGGTCGTCATCCTGATTAATTGGTTCTAGCAAAACAGTAATAATAAAAACAAAGCAAACACTACATTACTAGTGAAATCACAAGGTTAGGCTGGAAGCAGACGTGAGGCCCCTTGCACAGTATTGCTCTGCATGACAAGTCCAGGCTAATATAGTTAGAAAATACAAAATGTGTGAACAGAGTGAATCCAGGACTTGAAAGGAAGAAGAAAATGTTTACTTAAATTACCTTACGATGCTAATACTGTCTATATAGATCAATTGAGACCCTCAGATAAACTAACAAAGAGTTCACTCCAAGATTGCCAGATACAGATAAGCATTTAAAAAAAAATAGCATTCTTATGCACCAACGTGCACCAAATAGAAAAGGTAATTAGGAAAAAAAAAATCCCTTTGGGGCACCTGGCGGGCTCAAGGTCGTTAAGTGTCCGACTCTGGATTTCGGCTCAGGTCAGGATCTCACAGTTTTGTGAGTTTGAGCCCCGCGTCCGGCTCTGCGCTGACAGCGCGGAGCCTGCTTGGGAGACTTTCTCTCTCCCTCTGTCTCTGCTCCTCCCCAGCTCATGGGGTCTCTGTCTCTCTCAAAATGAATAAACTTTTTTTAAAAAATTAAAGAAACAAAAAAGAAAAAATCCCTCTTTTAAACAAAAAAACTTTAGGCACCTAAGAACAAGCCTAACTAAAATGACCACTGACTTTATGAAGGAAAGAAAAGTCTTCAGACAAAAGAAAACCGTAATTATTGGGTGGACATACCACGTCATTCCATGGAAAGAGTCCATGCAATACGACAGCAAATCTCTGGATCTTAAATAGTGCCCTTTTATTACTTCCTAGAGGTTTTACATCATCCGATGCAAAAACTGAGAAATTCCATAGAATTTAAATCCAGATCTCACCTGGAGTCTTCACCGACCATGATGCACCGATTCTGTAATTCATACAGAAAAGTAAGCTTGGAGGATGCAGGACACAAGGAAAACAGAGGCACAAAGACACAATACTGGCCCTTCCAGGCAGCAAGGCTCTTATAAAGCCACGTTGTCAAACAAGGCGGGGGTGGCGCAGGCACTGACCCCCGGCGGGTGCTACAGCCCCACAAGCGGCGCCCTGGCCAGTGTCCTCTTCCAGTCCCACTAGTGATGGTGAAGGTGGGAGGGACAGCGTGTGCCCTGACGGCGCCTGGGTGAGGCCAGAGTGTGGCAAGTGGGCGGAGGGGGGATCTGGGGTGGGGAGGGAGCGGGGAGCCTGGGAGCCCGGGCTACACACCCGGCCCTGCAAAGGGCCTGAAGGAGACAGTGATGGGGAGACTGGCCAGGGGAGCTGTCTGCAACAGCAGCGTCCGCTCCCTTTGCAAGAGAAACTGAGGCCAAACGGGATGATGGCTTGGCAGAGGCCAGGAAACAGCCAAACCACCTCCTTAGGGAACCCACTGGAAACCTCCCCGCTGGGGAGCTCATCCAGGGCTCTCTCCAACTGCAGCAGGCCAGCAAGGCTCTCCTCCGGGCGGGGCACTTGAGCCCTCTTGTCCGCTGCCATCGTGAATCTCTCGTCTCTGGCCTCTCCTGCATTCCCCTGCGCTGGTCCTGGCCTCCTAATGCCTTCTCCTCTATTCATTTCTGTCTCTTGTTCCTCTCCCACCCAGCCCCACTTCTTGAGTCCCCATCGGCTCTGTGACAGCCCTCTCAGCGCCCAGTGCACACTCTTCCTGGATGGCGACGGGACCCTATGGCTTCGATTACGAGCTTCAAGCTAGCAAGCTGTAGGTCATTTCTGCAGCCCAGCCCTGCACCCTAGACAACATACCACTTACTCAGGCAATCCGGGGGACACACCCACATGGCAGCACAAAGGGGAGAAAGTCCCAAAGAGCAAACATCCTTCAGATGTGGCCATTTTCTAAACCAAGAGCCTCCTCCCCAAGGTCAACATGAAGATCCATGAGTTTCCCAACAGGTGTATGAAGCAATCCTACTGATATGAGGGAAGCAGGGTGATATAAAATCAGGGTCACAGAGGTATGTCTGCAAGGAGAAAGCTCTAATAACTGAGAAAGAGTACACCTTCAACAACCAGTTGAAGAGTTCAGGTAAGGCCCCAATCCCAGAGGGATCCTGGAATAGTAAAAAATTTCATGGACTGGGGAGACCACGCAGCTACACACAGTATGAGAAGTAAATCCAGACCCGGCCGTCTGAAACAAATGACGAGGTGGGACCCAGGCACTGCGCCCTGGCTACTGGAAGGTCTGGTAAGTCAAAATGGGCACCGAGTGACTTCACCCTCGCGGCACCAAGAAGACCAGCTATTTCAAAAGGCTTTCTTCCCAGCTACGGGTCTCCCATTTACAGTTTATGGCCAGGTTTATGGGACTAAGTATGTCATCAATCAGAGCATATAAAGAAAACACACACACAAAAAAAATTTTAACAGCTTACCTGGTCCCAGGGGGAGACGGTGCCGCCAAAACACATGAACAGGTACCCCATGGCCACTAGACATATCCATATCAGCAAAGAGAAAAGGCGCAGCAACTTCTTAAACACGGACTCGATGCACACGAGGATGAATATCGCAAAGAAAATCGCCAGGGCAGTTGGGACTGTTATTAAAAATGCCACGTGGTCTTCAACTTCCTAAGAGGAAGAGAAACATTGCAAAAGTATAGTTTAGAAAGACGTGAGGGTTCGTGTCCTCAAATGGCATCCGCATTAATTGGTGTCAGAATACACCAGGTTTTAAAACATCATTTCAGGGGCACCTGGGTGGCTTAGTCGGTTAAGCGTCCGACTTTCGCTTAGGTCATGATCTCGCGGTTCGTGGGTTCGAGCCCCGCGTCGGGCTCTGTGCTGACTGCCAGCTCAGAGCCTGGAGCCTGTTTCTGTCTGTGACTCCCTCTCTCTCTGACCCTCCCCTGCTCACGCTGTCTCTCTCTCTCTCTCTCCTAGAAATAAATAAAACATTTTTTAAAAAAATTTAAAACATCATTTCAGAAGCGGAATGGTTGGAACTCCTGAAGAATTTAAATTCTCCCTTCAATAACGATGTTTCTCAGTAGAAGTAACCCAGTACTGTATATGTAAATTATGCAAAACGGCTGTGCCACCGCATTTAGATTTTCCCTGATAAATGGAGAAATGGATTTTGTGCCAAAGTGAATGTAAGGATATTTACTATCAGGTTAAAAATAAGACAACCAACTTCCCTGCCTGAATCCGAGAATCAGAAGTGCCCCGGCCTCAGAAAATGAAGGCTTCCAAATGGATTTCAAGTATTTTATTTAACAACCTAAAAACTCTCTGAGTCTCTAGGGTGATGGGCTTTTATTTTAATGCATGGCAATTAATGTTTTAACGGGATCACAGGTTAACAGAGAAGGATCGGAAAGTACTAACTATAGAACACAAGAGAGCAGGAAATACTTACGTGTGCGTGCCATTTTGCTGGCTTCCCTCCCCACTTCTCTTGCGCTTCCTCAGCAAACAGAAAATGAGCATATATCATTAGCCTCTTCCTAATGCGTTTTCTGAAATCCACTTTAGCACACTAATGCTCACTTTCTATCTTATCTGTTTCTAGCCACACACACCAAAGGCATACTCTTTCTATTCTATAGGATTCCACGACGTGATAAACGTCGTGCTTCCCTTGGTCATGGCAGCAAGATTCAGGCTTTAGTTTCGGCAAAGCGCTGCCAGAACGTGGCCCGTGAACAGCATTCCCTGTGGGCTGGAACACAGCTAAGGTCTTTAACCCTCATCCAAACATGCAGAGCCCCTAAAGCACCCCCAGAACTTTCCATCAAAGAACCCACATGATCAGGACCCTAAGAACACTCACTGAGGCTTCAGAAAGGTAAAAGGTATACTAACATCTGGGACTCTGGGGACGGTTCTTTCAAATACTAGAACCTGGTGAGCCCTTGACCTTTTCTGGTCCGTACGGGGTCCACCCCATCCCATTAGCAGGCCCCAGCTTCACCCCGGAGATGGCCCCATCCCAATACCAAACCACGGGGAAGCAGAGCACACGGGCCAAATCACACAGAGACCTTTCCAGATTAACATCAAGGGCAGAGAAGGAGCCCTGAGCCCTCCCTCATTTGACTTCATTTCCCTTCCTCTCCCACCATCACTCGCATTCCATGATCCAAGACAAAAGCAAGAACAATCACGACAAATACCAACGGATACACATTCCTGTAAGTGCTCTCTAATATTTATGACACCCCTATTTGGGGCATGGAGTCTGCACAATTCTGCAGATGAGAAAAATGAGGCCCCGAGAACGAGACTGAGCTGCTGTGGGGCGTGGAGCTGAGGGTGCGGGGGAGGCAGGGGTCCGGCCGGGGCCTGTGCTGGCCGCCACTGCGGTGACCACGCGTCTGCTCCCACAGCAGGCGGCGCGCAGGACCGAAGGGCCAAAAGAAAATGTTTGCAGAGCTGGCGGAAGACAAGATTATCAGACGGATGTCCTCATTCTCTCCTTCGCTGCCACTCTTGCCCGTGATGAAGTGTCGGAGGTGCACTCACAGCCTCAGACACGTTTTCCAATCAGTGCCAAGAGGATCAGATGGGCTGCAGGTGGGGGCGCTCCCCACGCTCAGACACCACAAATAAGTGTGTACGTGGACATGACAGCATGTCCTCTGAGGACACCCAACTTGAGATCACAACTGCCGCGCACACAGAGCCGTGACAACTTATCTTATTGGAAACCTCCCAAAATGAGCTGAACCTGGACAGAAAGCAAACTTGTAAATAACCAAGTCAGCTAGTTTCCTCGTATGACAGTTAACTTCCTTCACTGAGAGAGTAACGGAGGAACAATCCTTGACTTTCTTGGCTCTCACTTATCTGGGAAGACTAGAAATGATGTGAAAATATGCCTGACAGTAAAGTGAAAATCAGAAAGTACAGGAACAGAGAGGAATAGGACGTGAGGGAGATGTTCGTTACCTGGGCTTCCCTGTACTTGTCTTTGAAAGGATCTAACTAAGGGCCTCCTGGGTCGCTCAGGTGGTTGAGCGTCTGATTTTGGCTCAGATCATGATCTCACGGTTCATGAGTTCCAGGCCGGCATCAGGCTCGCTACTGTCATCATGGAGTAGATCGTCTGCTCCTCTCTCTTTCTGCCCCTTCCCTGCTTGTGCACAGGCTCTCTCTCTCAGAAATAAATGAAACATTTAAAAGAAAAAAGAAAAAATCTACTGTAAAGAAGACAAAGACCCACCATCTTACTGTGCTGGGCACGTACATACAGTCAGACTTAATATTGTTTTGGGTTTTAAATGCTACAGTCTTTTTTTTTTTTTTTTTTTTTAATTTTTTAAATTTCAGGGTCTCAATCACTGAGAAGTGCCTTGTCTGGGCTGCAAAGTAACCTCTCCGTTAGGCACAGCAGACACAGCGCCTGGGTCCTATGACACGTTTAAGGGTCCACAGTGTGTTTTAATTTCTTTTAAAATCAAAACAAAACACACACACACACACACACAAGCTCTTAGGATCGAAAGTTACATACACGTTCATGCTAACACCGTTGTAAACTATGATTTTTAATACACTGTTAGGGAGGAAGGGGATTCCCAAGGCGCCTTCATCAAATGCCCCAGATCCTCGGGGCTGGCGTTGCAGCCTGTGGGCCGATGCCGGGCAGGACCGACTGGGCCCCGCATGGCATTGGAGAACTTCCAGCATCATATGGCACCCCCAGGCCTCTGCGGGGTGAGCCGGGCTCCCAGTGGGCCAACGGCTTAACATAGCCAACGAACTGCTGTTCAGGAGGCCGGTGGCCCTAACCACCTCCCAACCTGAGCCCAATGAAGAATCCAGCTCTTCTCCAAAGAGGACAGCCAGCAATTTATCCTGCAGTTGCCTTTTGAACCCAAACTCCAAACAAGTTTTAATAGGGACTCCTCTACAAAATAGGATCTTTTATAGGGTGTCAAGGAAAACACTGCAGAGCATTCATTAAAGGACGTATAAGCTTAGGAACTGCATTTCTCCCCAGTGTCCTGCTGGCATCAGGGGCCTCTGTGGAGAGGAAGTTAGTGAAATGCAGGAATGCCCTGGGTCCTTGCACCATGCTGCCCTCCCCCATCCCCTGGGCCATTCCCAAAGGATGAACAAAGCCACAAAGGCACACCCCTTGGCTGTTTTCCTCAGAACCTCTTCAGTTTTCAAAATTCAGAGTAGAAGACAGACAACCTAGCTTAAAATCAAGTGAACTAAAACATTAAAAACACTGTCAAACTAACTGAAATTCACCATACCACACAACTTAGTGAAATGTACAAAAATCCCTTTATTAGGAATAAAATGCCTTTAAAACATGCCTTAAGTAGGTTAAAAAATTCACAACCCAAACTAAATGAAATGTATGAAAATGCCCTTATTACTACTGAAGCGTACTCAAATGCCTTTAAAAACATTTTTAAAGTACCTTACGATGAAATGTACTAAAATGCCTTTTCATAGGGACATCTCGGGCAGGGTATCAGCTGTGTAATAATAATGGGCTTCTCTTGCTCTTTCCCTTCGAACACTTTATCCTTTCATTTCCAATGCATTTTCTGGTAATTCTGGATGGCTCCTAATTGCTAGGCCTATTAAATACCCATTGCTTTTATGTATTATGTGTCGGCTCTTTTGTTTCTTAGAAGCTTTTCCGTAGGGCAACAGATTATCTGTAGTTTCATTCTCGAATTTTTCATTTTTTTTGTTAACATTTTCATTTACGTGGTAAAGGACAGCCTCATGCAAAACACTGCTTTTCTATAAAAAAGAAAATTTTGGTGGAGTGCTTTGAGGTCCCACAGAGGGAAGGTAGGAACCCATCCCCACTTACTTCTGTGTGACTCAGGGTGAGTGCCCAGCTTCCCTAAGCCTGTTTCTCCAGGTAAAAAGCAAGGCTGGTGGGAGTACATACAGATGCACCATAAATAACAAAACTGTTACCACGATGACCATCACGTCTTTCTCCTTCAAATCGCAATGCTTTCTCACCAAGGCTGGTCTTGACTGTTCATTATTGGAATGATGCCCATTTTACATTCTAAATAACATTTTATCACCACAAATTATTTTGAAGGGCTGTCACGGGGTAAAAATAAATTTGTTTTTGGCTAGGATATATATTTGACTACAGGTGTATGTGTGCAGATAGATATATACTTTCATTCATTCATCCATGTATTATATACACGTGTGTGTGTGTGATGCAATAGAAAATGTTTCTCACTTTTCCACATATATAGTTATATTCCATTTTATCATGAGGTATGAAAGGAATAAACACAAATTCTGATTAAATAATTCTACAAAACTAAGGTGAACTAAGTCAAAGCAGATTTCAATAAATGGAGGGATATTCCATGTTCATGGATAGGAAGACAATCTTGTTAGGATGTCGATTCTTTCCAAATTAGTCTACAGAACCAATGCAATCCCAATGAAAATCCCAGCAAGTTAATTTGTAGATATCAACACATTGATTCTAAACCTTGCACGGGGAGACACAGCACCTAGAATAGCCAACACAATGTTGAAGGACAAGAAGAAATTAGGAGAACTGACCCTACTTGACTTCCAATCTTACTGTAAAGCTATAGTGACCAAAACAGGAGTGGCAGAAGAAGAGACAAATAGATCGACAGAATGGAACAGAGCCAAATAAACATAGTCAAAGGATATCTGACAAAGAGACAGACAATTTGATGGAGCAACAACAGTCTTTTCAACAAAACATCTTAGAACTAGACATCCACACGCAAGAAAAAAAATCTAGATACAGACTTTAGACTTTTCACAAAAAGTAACTCAAAATGGATCACAGCACAGATCTAAAGGTAAAATGCAAAAGTAATTCTGAAAGCTTTCCCACACCCAAACCTCTGTCAATTTGTCCTGGTGAATTAACAATTACATGCAAATACTTTTTAAATAAGCACAAAGATTATAGGAATGTGTAACGCACACCTGTTTACACCTAGTTAGTAACTCAGTGACTTGTTCATTCACAGAAAAATACAACCTAAAGTCTTGATCATACTTACTTATTCTCAGTTCCTATTACACAGGCTAGCGTTCTCACCCACATTTTAAGAAATAAAGACATAAGGGGCACCTAGGTGGCTAGGTCAGTTAAGCATCCAACTCTTGATTTCAGCTCAGGTCATGGTCTCACAGTTACTGAGATCGAACCCAGTGTCAAACTCTGCACAAAGTCTGCTTAGGATGCTCTCTTTCCCTCTCTCTCTGTCCCTCCCCCACTTGTGTGCACTGTCTCTCTCTCTCTCTCTCAAAATGAATAAAAAAAAAAAAAAAGACATGAGATAAGTGTGTTCTAATGGACAATGGTTCACACGAGGCATCGAACTTTAAAGAACTTTCCCTTCTACAACTGGACCCCAAATACAAAGTATTCCTGAAGGATCACCAGTCTCACAAGCAGCAGACAAGGTCTCCAAGCCACTCCCCTAACCAGCCCTATTAAAAAAGACAAACAAACCAGAAAATATGAATGCTGAGCCCTTGGCAGAGGTGGGCGTGTAGACAGGAAGCCGGGCCCACAAAGGCAAGGAGCCAGGGGCGTCTGGAAGGGGCAGGGACAAGCGTGGGCCTGCAGGCAGCGGGTGCATGGGGGTGTCTAGAGGCGGAGATGTCTCAGCAGCATGTGGATCCAAGGACGCGAGTGCAGGCAAAGGGAGACAGAGCAGGCCTCACCGGGGACACATTCCCGCTATCCAGGAAGGAGAAGCTAGCTGTTCTTAGGTAAAAGCTTCCCCACTTAGAACCGCAGTATTCCAACCAGTTAAAATCAACATCTTAAAACAAAAATTGCCAAAAATGACCAATCACTAAGAACATGGGTCCACTGAAATACCAAAGGGTTTAGATTCCCAACGACTGCAGACATTGACAATGATAGCCAGACAATACAGACCAGCTGTACATGACATGTTTAAAGGAACAGGGAATGCACTTTCAAGAATGACCATGCAACAGAAATCAGGTGCAAACACACAGAAAATGGAACTTGGAAAACTGACCAATATAATCATGTAAATAAAAGCTCAACAGTTTGGGGCACCTGGGTGGCTCAGTCAGTTAAGAATCCGACTTTGGGGGAGAGGGCAAGATGGCGGAGAAGTAAGGAGCTCCGTACTTGCACTCGCGCCCATACATCACACAGAAAAGATCCGAAGACATTGGAAACCTTACAAAACCTGAGAGATTGGGAGAAAAAAGACGCAGAATCCACTGAGAGAGCCTTCTAACTGGACTCCGGCTCAGAACACCCTGCGGGCAAGCCCCCGCCCATGCGCGCCAGCCCGACCCAGAGAAGGAAGCAGCGATTCTGACTCCGCCCCCAGAGCTCGGCAGGGAGCCTGGAATGGCCCGAGGGGGCTGCCTGGGAAGCTGTGTCTAAGGCAACTTCAG